>NW_013952902.1:366261-368196 GCF_001266775.1 Austrofundulus limnaeus | reverse complement strand
CTGTAATACTGTATGTTTTGCCACAGTGACAATGTTAAGCTGGGTTTCCTTTTTTATTTTTATTAAATTTACACCATGTATTAAGTCTCTTTTCATCCCAGCCATGCACTGTTGGCTGTATACTACAGCCCTATTGAGATGCAAGTTTTGCTGCCACATTAGCCTTTTGCTTTATTTGAAATAGTTTATTTATTTTTTATCCCTTTGGTCTTAACCATCCTACAACAGCAACAAAGTCCAAAATCTTCCAAGTCACTCAGTCACTTTAATCTATCATACGTATCTTTAATATATTTAATCTATTGTAAAAACACAGGCTTTGTGAACCGCATTAATAAGTAAAGTTAACATTTTATTTCTGACATTATGATCACTCGCTTCCTTATGGTTTGAGTGACCAAATAATTGCAGTTAGTTTAAACTGTATTATTTTCATATCTTTGTGAGGTGCTGATTATATTAATGAGAACCGAAAGACATTGGCAACAAATCAGTTTGACAGAAGATAGAAGTTCCTACAACCGTCTGGACAAAAGTGRTTCAGCAAAATTATGAACAGATTTAATGTTTATTCTGTAAATTATCCCCACTGTGCAAACTCAGCACAAATATAGATAAAACACAAATCGTCAGTACAGTGAGTTGATGCCCATGTGTTTTACAGATACAACTGTGTGCTCTGATCATTTGATCACATCTACCAGCCCTTTGGGAAAAGCGATTTGACAGAACGTGGCAGTAAACAATAAAAATCCATACATGTATAAGCAGCTCCAGCACTGGGGTTAAAATCAAAGGCAGCCAGAGAGTCTCATTGGCATGCACAGTCACAAATGATGCTGTTTGTCCCRCAGTTAAAACAAATGTTCACTCATTTATTTGAAGTCATTCTSCCTGCATGGCATGTGTTTCTGATAAATCTCACATCTTCCATACAGCCAATCACTTGCCACTGTATTCAATTACAGCCAGTTTTGACTCGTTGTGTATTTCTTGATGAAACTGGTGTCAAAGTACCAGCTGGCAGAAGTTCATTCAGTTTGACAGCAATCTATGGAAATAATATCGTGTTATGATGGAAGAGTACATGTTTAATTTGAGAGCAGGATTCTTTATATTAAGACCCCCCCCCCCCCACACACACACACATAGGAAAAGTTTTTGTTTGATTGCAAACTTATTCTGCTTCCTTTTAAAACTCATTCCCCCTCTCAGATTCAATGCTGTTCTGACATTTACACCGTCTTCTCATTATTTTTGGTAACTTCACCCTGTCAGGATGACAACTTGTCTAACTGTGATGCTGCTGCATGAGCAAAACAAGTGGATCCACTAGAAGAGTGGATCCACTTGTTTTGCTCATGGGGTTTACTCAAGATCAGGGGTCAGATTTATAAAGGATTGCATGGAAACCAGACTAAAAATAAACAAACGGCCAAGAGGAGAAAATGGCGTATGCCAAAAAAAATTCACATTTATAAAGCCATACGTACACATGTTTCTGCACACCTTTCCTTCATAAATCACAGCCGCACCTCAGAGTTTGCGCACGAGGTCCCGCCTCAGGTTCTGCCCTCTACACGCCCACACTCAACCATAAACAGTCAATGCAAAGTACCTCTTGAATGTTAAGGTGTATTTAAATCAGTCAGCTGATCAGCGATTGGCTCAGACATGCTCTCCGTCATGCGTCTGGAGGTTGACAGGTGCTGACAACTGCTCACGTGAACAGAATGTCTGTAATCGACATAGATTTCCCCTCATTTTGCAGGTTTACAGACCTTTAGAGTAATCTAATGATTTATTTCAAAAACTCAGCTTCAAATTAATTTTCTCTCAGAGCCTGCAGGACGATAAAAACAAACCAAAAAAACCAGTCAGATAAACTTAGAAATAATTTCACCACTCGTCTCCCCCTCCTCTGTTATCTGCAGC
>NW_013952902.1:363286-364654 GCF_001266775.1 Austrofundulus limnaeus | reverse complement strand
TATATATATATTATAAGAATACCTTCAACTTTTTTTACTACTTGTTCTCTTGTATGAATGTAATGCTGTGGTATTGTTTTAATTTTCTAATTTACTTTGTGGTTTTATTTTATTTTATGCAAAGCGCTTAGTGATTTTATATCTAAGAAAGGTGCTACATAAATAAACTTTACTTGTGGGTGAAGTGTCTTGTGTCCTTGGGCAAGACACTTCACCCACCTTGCCTACTGATGGTGGTCAGAGGGTCCAGTGGCGCCGATGCATGGCAGCCCCACCTCTGTCAGTGTGCCCCAGGGCAGCTGTGGCTACAGTGTAGTTTGCCATCATCAGTGTGTGAATGTGAGTGTGAATGGGTGAATTAAAGGGACAAGCTTAGCTAATAAGACTTCTTCGTTAGTGTAAAGCGTTTTGGGGTCCGGAGGGACTTGAAAAGCGCTCTATAAGTTCAGTGCCATTTACAAACCATTTATAAACTCAGTGGTGTTTGTGTGCGTGTGTGTTTGTGTGGTGGGGATGTCAAGAATTTAGCCATTATAATACATATTTCTTAACTAAAACAGTAGAATACAGTATGTGTTTGTCTGATTACAATGAATATAAAAGTTTATTTTTTTTTCTAAAGGCAAAAGTTAGCAGAAAAACCATATATTTGAAAAAAAGTGCTTCATTTGCATCAGATCCATTTCAATAAGTGATACTAGAATGAGTTTTAGTGAAAACAGAATCTGAGGCCTTCAAGAAAAAGTAAATTCATTACCTTGGCAGAGGAAGATGATGTAATTAAAATGTGTCTCAGAGACAGAGTGCCAGTGTGTCAATGAGATTCACTCAGAGAATGAAGGTTGTCACATTTGATGAGCCTCTTCAATGTCACATGAAGAAGTGGGAGCAGCAGACAGATCTTGGTTGCAGTTGTTAAACAGTACTGTTAAGGGCCAATTGACCTGTGGACCACTATGATGTTCACTAAATTAAAAATAAACAATAATAATCAAGCTGTTCATCCCATCCCAGTGGTCCACAATCCACCCTACAGACACAAACAACAAATTATCATAAAAAAAACCAGCATGCTACCAGGTCAGTAAGATTTCAACCTAAAACTGTCAAAATGTGATGAGCCCTGGAACTTCAGATTACCTCAGCCTGTGCAAATGTTCTCACACATTCAGAAACATAATAGAGTGGAATTAAGGAAGACTTAGAATAGAATAGAAACAGCCTTTATTGTCCCGCAGAGGGGAAATTCAGATGTAACAGCAGCAGCAGATACATCAATCCACAAAACAATATATTGCTATGTGACAGTATCAACAGTAGCAATAATAGTAGAATTAAAATAATAATAAAGAAAATTAAAAATAAAAT
>NW_013952902.1:358504-362705 GCF_001266775.1 Austrofundulus limnaeus | reverse complement strand
ATCTCGTACCCCTAACTCAAAGCATCTCGTTTGAGATTTCAGCTTCACTCAGTGCTCTCGTCCTCTGCCGGGGTCCGAGCGCCAAACTCTAGTACCATTTATGTCAATAACCACGTGGTCCAGTCATGTCAATAAACCTCCTAATTCCAGTCTGTCTTGTGTGCGTCTTTCCAGATTGAAATAGAGTCTAAAAGCTGCTGGGAGGAATGATCTGTTGTAGCGCTCCTTTGTGCATTTAGGATGCAGCAGTCTGTCACTGAAGGAGCTCTGCAGTTCAGCCACAGTTCCATATATTGGGTGCAGATATTCTGTGTCATAGATGTTATTTTTGCCAGACTCTTCCTGTCTCCCACCACCTGCACTGGGTCGAGAGGGCATCCCAGCACAGAGCTGGCCTTCTTGATGAGCTTATCTAGCTGCTTCGTCTCAACTGTAAATAAGCTGCTGCTCCAACACACGATGCCATAAAAGATGGCTGAAGCCACAACTGTGTTGAAGAAGATCTTCTGGAGCGCCCCCTGKACTCCAAAAGGCCTCAGTCTCCTCAGCAGGTAGAATAGTAGAGTAGAATAATTCATTTAAAGTATTTAAAGTACATAAGTAAATATTATAACAGTAACCCCTAARATTGTGTCATTGTTTCTTTAAAAATAAATCACACTCACTGCAGGCAATATTACTGCAATATTGTTCAGTAATAATTTATTTGGTGTCTTGTTCTAAAACAGTGATTGCACGTGTTTATTAGTTTCTATCTGCATTTGAATAAAGGCTGACAGAGACATCTATTTATTGTCATAGCAAAATGTAGTTCTTATTTTGTTGTTCATTTTTTAATACAGCAGTCGGAGAAAATGAAAAATGACACAAAAACACAAGCATTCATGACAAGAAAAGTTTAACAACCACTGGTCTCTAATCAAAGCAAAAGTGTTTGGCAGTCAGCTGTAAAGCTGACAAGATAACAATCAACACCTTGTGTACTGGTTTGTTTTGTTCGGAGACAAACAACAGCTGATGTACAATGTCTTTGACAGAGGCTTAACAATTATATTAGAGTTACAAGAACATCCCTAAAATGGTTTAAACTAATTAATCTGAGATTCCAGTTTGATCATGTTAATAACAACCTTCTGTGTATACCCAAATTAGTCATGGAGTCCCTCAGGATTCAGTGTTGGACCATTGTGCTTTACTTTATATACAGAGCATCTGGAAAGTCGTCACAGTTTGTCCACATTTTATGTTTCAGCCTCGTTCAAAAATAATTAAAAAATATTCATCAAAAACCTACAAACACCCCACAATAACAACATGAAAAAGATTATTTGAATTGTTTGCAAATTTATTAAAAAGAAAAAAGAAAACTAAGAAATCCCTTTTATTTACAGCCTTTGCCATGAATCACAGCATTGAACTCAGGTGCATCCTCTGTCCACTAACCATCCTTCAGATGTTTCTAAAGTTCCACTGGAGTCTGCCTGAGATATATTAATTAAACCTGTGTGGTGGAAATATTTATTTAACAAGGAACAGAAATACATGTAGTTCGAATAAAGGCACTTCGTATAATGGTCGACTAAGTTTGATTATTGCAATAAGAACACAGAACAGCCATCAAGCTGTCTGATCTGTGCTAACAGGCTGTTCTAATGACTAACTTTTATATATTGTTTCAACATACAGTTCAAATCATGATTTCACTCCCAGGCACCTAGGCCAAAAAAAGAGAAATAACAGTGAWAAATTAAAATGAAAAGTTTAATTACCCCTAGAAGATCTTGTTCTGTTCAATAACATCCCTATTGACAACCAAAAAAAAAACAGAGTAAAACACTGTAAAGCTGATGTCATTGGGTCAGCTTTTAATCTATCTATTTACAGTATATTTTAATTAAATATATTTAGTCAATAAATATATTTTCATTACATGTATCTATGCAAGGTCCTGTATGAAAAATATGTTCACATCAAATGGTTGAATTGCTAATGTCAGTCAGCTTCATGGTCCTACTGTTAAAAAAATAAGCAATGTTCTTTACCCTTTTCCTGTTCAGATCTAATACCAGTTAATAATAATGACATGTGAATGTTTGAGTGAACTACACAAAACCATCCAGACACAGTTGTGGACTGAMTAGCTGTCCCACAGTTAAAAGAACACAAACCAAGCATGAAGACAGTGGAGTTGTCTGTAGACCTCTGAGACAGGATTGTTTTAAGGCAAAAATTTGTGGAAGGATACAGAAACGTTCTGCTGATTTGAAGGTCCCAGGGAGCTCAGTGGACTTTATCATCTGTAAACGGAAGAAGTTCAGGATGACCAAGACTCTTCCTTGAGTTGACCAGTCAGAGAGGTGACAGAGAGCATAATGGTCATTCTGTCAAAGCTCCAGTGCCACTCTGTGGAGGGAGAAAAACCTTTCAGAAGGACAACCATCTCTTCAGCAATCCACCAATCAGATTTGTATGGTAGACTGGACAAACTGAAACCACTCATTAAAAAGCACATGGCAGACTGATGGTTCCTASAGTTTCTARGGGAGGCAGAGCTTTCAGTTATCAAGCTCCTCTCTTGTGGAACCAACGTTTGTCCGAGAGGCTGACACTCTGTCTACTTTTAAGATTAGACTGACGACTTTGCTTTTAGATAAATCTTATAGTTAGGGTTGGTTTCCTGAGTTATCCCTTAGTTCTGTTGCTACTGCAGGGAGACAAACTGACCACATTACCACACTCTGCTGCTGTTTTTGCTCTCTCAGTTTGTAATTTCTATCAACATGTGTTTTCTTTGTTTTTTTTTGCTATTGAAACTACACCTGGACCAGTCTTGTTCTGTGTGTCCATGTTCTCTTCTCTGTTATCTCAAATCCCAGCTGGTCAAAGCATTTGACTGCCCATCCTGAGTCTGTGTAGACATTGGCCAGAGGTTTGGATGCAAACAGACACCAAAAGCTCAAAAACATAAAATAAAATAAAATAAAATAAAATAAAATAAAAAATGAAAAAACTTCCTTTATAAAAAAATTTCAGGTAAATACAAGAACTTTTCATTTAATCTAATTTCATTTTATTTCATTTTTTACTTGAAAGGACAATGCACATTAATCAAGTCTATTAATATGAATGTGGTGGAATTAGTAAAACAGCTTAAATTCATCTGTTGTTCTAAGCYGATAAAAAATAATAGCAGTTTATAAAACAAAGACAAAACAAATACAAGAATCAATTAAAACAATCAACAAAACACCCAAACATCACACACTGCAAATATTACATAAACCTATTTTCTGAATGAATACATTACTGATGATCTTTAAGTGAAACTTTAAGTTTCTTTTAAAAATGGAACAGCACAGTCTCTGATATGTCCTGGCACTTCATTCCACGTGTTCCTCTAACTGACTTAAAATGGACATATCCTCTAGCTGTTAAATGAATTTTGTTGTGTACTGAGAGTCTCTAGGACTGCAGGAAAGTTTAATTTAGTCTCTCCTGGTGCTGCAAAAATACATTTTAGGGATGGACCGATGTGAAAATTTCAGCCGATAACGATATCCGATATAATTATTTCTGTTATGGCCGATAACCGATATTACACAAACACACAAATTATATTATACACATACGCAAAAACACACTTGGCTCTTTTTTTATATGATAAGTAAACGACCAGACTGCTGACATGGCTCCCTACTTCAGTTATTCCTGGCTGTGCAGCATCAGTATCACTATTATGATCAAACAGATGTTGCTCAACCAACCATCTCTCCTCACAAAACAGAAACACAAAGATAAAAAGTGGGAAATCAATATGGGATGTTATCGGCCCAGTTTTACTTATCGGACCGAAACCAATATTCTAAAAAATTACCAATATCGGCCGATACCGATATCAATACCGATATATCGTGCATCCCTAATACATTTATATTCTGTTTGAGTCCTATTTTTCATCCTGTAGATTTTATCCATTTTCTATGACATTTTCTGAATTATTATGTCAAATTATCTGTGACGGATTTGCCAAATAAGGTCTGGACTTACCAACTACAATTTTTTCATTTTAATTCTCCTCTTGATGTGAGTCAAACTCTAGCTCCAACATGGAAGGCTGGATGGACAAGTCTTACAGCGGGTAAAATAAGTACTGAACACGTCACCATTTTTCTCAGTAAATATATTACTAGAGGTGCTAATG
>NW_013952902.1:354248-357027 GCF_001266775.1 Austrofundulus limnaeus | reverse complement strand
CATTAGCACCTCTAGTAATATATTTACTGAGAAAAATGGTGACATGTTCAATACTTATTTTACCCTCTGTATATTTTTGGCATCTTTTAATTAAACTGTAGCATTCTGAGTAAACGAAGACTATGAAAATAATCTATGTGCCTTCCTGTGCTTATAAAGTAATGTTGGACAGAATCTTGTAAAATATTTTATGTTAATCAAATGATAGAAAATACCAAAACATAAAAMGTGTCAAAATATGAAAGAGCAAAAACTGTTAAAGTGACTCATTTCACTGCACTGTTACGTTCCATCTTTTAAAAGTAAAGATGTCAGATGACAACTGAATACAACTGTTTCTAAAGGATGTTTGCTATGTTCTGGTCAAAACATGTTTTTTAAGCTTTTCTCATTTTTTTATTTTAAGTATATTCAGTATGTGGGTTACTTGGGGATAATACATATGTTTTCTCCAAGTTCTCAAAATATTTTGGCAACATATGCAGCAAAGTTACTTGCAATATGTTTACCACATGTGAATTCAAAAAGTAATGCAATACGTGTTTGGGAAGACAGTGAGTGTGTGATCAGCTCAGTACACTTGATCATTTTAAAAATGACAGTCTCTAAAGCTTTATTCCCATGACCTTAAAATGGGTCAAAGTACAGCATACTGCCAATCATCAATATTCAAAACAAAAAAGCCTTTTTATATGGTTAAAGTGCTGATCGGAGAAATGCATTTTAAAACTTTGACCATAAAATCCCTTTTAGTATAATTTGCAATGTATGTTTTTTTTTTATAATTCCCATGACACTAAACAAAACCCACATGGAAGCAACAAGCTTCCTACACATTTTTTGAAAACAAAAAAACAACAACCAACAACTAAGTTTTGTTGAAAATTTGATATTTGAATTTTATCACATTCACAAACAACGCTAAGCAATAATATGTAGGCTTGTATCTGACCATGTAAATGTCAACAGATTAAAAAAAACTTTGCTTTTTCCTCACCAAAAACTTGGCCAATGGGCAGCAGCAAATACAGCACATAGTTCCCACATCACAGTAAACCAAGCAAATTAAAACATCAAAAACAAAAACATTCAAAAAACAAATATTAAAAGAAATTACGAAAAGCAGGAAGTCCAACACACCTTGTGTTAGCTCTGCAGAGTTGCATGCAGGAGTGTTTTCCTGCGTTCCTCAYTCTGCGCAGTCATGATGGGATCCAGCTGGTGTTCACTATCAGCTTTAGGAAGGAGCAGTTTTCCTGAGGCAGACGTCAGATGATTATCTCATCTAGTGTGAGAACAGGCAAACCTCAGTGTTTTACTGGCTCTCTACCTATAAGTGTCCTTTTCTTTATCGCTGATTGTCCCTCTCTTTTGCAGTGCATGCTCCTTGGATCCCTCATTGACCAGACTGTTCCCCAGCCTCTCCTCTGGTACGTCCTGCTTCATGTTCAGCTTGTTGGCTCATCTCCATTGCGCTCCTCTCTGCTCCTTAAATGGTTTTCCTGGAAAAAAAGAATTCCGGTGCATCAGTGCCATTAMTCAGCCACCCTCCACCACTTTTCCACCAACCCACAGTCCTGGAAAGATTATTATTCAGAGCACAAAAGCRTCCACTTCCTGTCACTCACTCCACCTGCAGATCTGTCCCTCCTCTGGATTCCCTCACTGCCACTGGATTGTACYCCATCTGGTGGTCTGTATAGCTTTAAGAGATTTTTGGACATCCTAAATTGTTATTGGAGCAAAATTAAAAGTTTGACCTTTATTCACTGGGGGATCAGTGGAATGATTTYCACCAGAAGGTCTATTAGGGTCAAATAAATAGACAGAAAATACAAAATGATTGTTAGAGGGGACCTATTATGCAAAATTCACTCTTACATGTTTTTATGCTTCAGTTTGGGTATGTTCCAGAAACAGTCCAAGTGTAGTGGTTATAAAATTGTTTCAGCAAAGACATTACAGTTTTTCTTAGTTGTTAAAACWCTAAACCCTGTTCTCRGAACCAAATGCTCAGTTGCTTGAACCCATTTATTAAAATGGCCACRCTTTTGTCAGAACTCTAAGCACGTTWCACCCAGTTAGATACAACATGCAGACCTATTTTCACCCACTAAAACACATTTTGTTCAGTAATTCACATGGGTTTCACAATGATAAGCACAGGTGTCTCAACTCAAAATTGATCACACATGTGTCTAATGATGTGAACAAACCAATATAAACCAGTGCAAGGAGCTCTGGGCCCATATTTATAAAACTTTTTAGAATTACTCTTAAGAATGCTGCGAAGAGTGGACTTAAAGTGTAAAAAAATTCTTAGTTAAAAGCTGACAGTAAAAGTCAGTTATCAAGCGTCTCAGTCTTACTTTAAGCGAAGTGTAGGAGTAATTCTTAGTGTCAGTCTCAGAATTGATTTACGACACCTGCTGTGCCGCAAAGCTGATCCTGGATGACGTCGTTAGAAAAAACACCAGCATGGATCAATCACTGCCTCGGATTTCATGTTCAAGAATATTTTTGGAGAAATGTCAAGATAAAACTGTGAAAATCCTAAGATAAGTTCACTTTCAACACACTAATGTTGTCACCTTGTACTGATAGTCTGTAAATTACATAAAATGTTCTCATTTGCATCATGAGAACAGTTTTTTTTTTCAAAAACTCAGCAGCTGTAAAGTTTTTTGTCTCAGAGCCTGTTGAGCAGCTCCCTCCTCTTCGCCACTGTCAGACAACACCGGCTTCACACACACACATGCATGCACACACAACCCCGCTC
>NW_013952902.1:345672-353804 GCF_001266775.1 Austrofundulus limnaeus | reverse complement strand
ACTGAAGAGTCCTCTGGAGCAATCTTAACTTTTATTGAGAGTAAGAGTGATTCTTAGACTTATGAATTTTGATAACTGACACACTTAAGTCTGAGAGTAGGAGCAAATCTAAGAAATTTTCAGCACTTAAGTCTAAAAATCCACTCTAAGCTGTTTTATAAATACAGGCCCAGGTTGTTGAAGCTTCACGATGGAGAGAAACAGTCAGAGAGTGGGGTCTAAGAGTAAGAGTAAGAGGGGGTCTAAGAACAAGATGGGGTGGAAGAGGTGGAGGGGGGCGCATAAGAGGTGGAATAAGACAAATAACAATTATTTCAGATGAAATACGGACAACTGTCATTGATCATGTTTTAGTCCACAGATTGACAATGAGGGAAGCGGGTCTTCGAGTTCAGCCCAACCMAAGTCGATTCARTGTGTCCACCAAAGTCCGAAGTTTCAGAGAGGAGAACAGGTAATTGCTTTGTTCCTTACTTGCATATTTACAAAATGACTCAATAGGGTTCTGGTTACTGTATTCCATTATAGTAATGAATTTTCCTATATACGTTATAGGCCTAGTACTTACATGCATGTTTTTTTTTTTGTAGAAATGCAAGACTGCCACATCATGTGGGGAGGACATTTGTTGTCTCCACACCAAGAGATCCTCAWTGTTGACATGGTCCGTGAGAACAATGCAATCACACTGAATGAAATACAGCATAAAATCATTGAAGACCATGTGAGTTTTGAAGGCATTGACAGTATCAGCCTTTCCACCATTGATCATGTCCTAAAACGCAACAGTATGAGGATGAAGCAACTGTACAGAGTACCCTTTGACCATAACTCAGAGAGGGTCAAGGAGCAAATATTCCAGTATGTACGGGTTCAATACAGCAGTCTACTCTACAGCATAAATGTCTTTCTGTACGACTTACAAAACTACATGTATTTTTTTCAGAGAGTGTTTCATCTGGATTCCTTAGAACAACCCCATGAATATATATGAATGAAGCTGGGTTCAATCTGACCAAAAGGTGGAGGAGAGGCCAGAATGTGATTGGCCAGCGAGCAATTGTTYCAGTACCTGGCCAGCATGGTGGGAATGTTACATTATGTGCTGCCATCAGCAACAATGGGGTTATCKACCATCATGCCACATTGGGGCCATACAACAGTCAACATCTCCTGACATTTTTTGGTGATCTTAGAGATAATGTTTTAGGTCGTCAGCAGCAGGATCATGAGCAGCCAGGGCATCCCGTCTATGTCATTGTAAGGGACAATGTGAGTTTTCACCGTGCCATCCAGGTCAGAGAGTGGTTCAATATCAACCAAGAATTCCTGAATGTTTTCCTTCCACCATACTCCCCTTTCCTCAACCCAACAGAGGAGTTCTTCTCTTCATGGCATTGGAAGGTTTACGATCGGCAACGCTATACCAGGGAAAATGTCTTGCAGGCCATGGAARTGGCCTGTAATGACATTGGTGTCAAGTGTGAATCCGCCATACTAGGAGTTTTTCTCCCACGCTGCCTGACCAGGGACAATGTTGCCTGTGATGTAGATGAAGTCCTGTGGCCTGACCCAGCACATCGCCATGATGCTGTAGTAGATGCTGTGTGCACATTTGTTGTACTGTATACTGTTTTTATTTTTATTTATTGTTTTTGTGAAAAATAAAAAATAACAGTTGCATGTTCAAACATTTATTCAAGAGCCACAGGATACACACTGATACAGTGTGTCAAAAATTCCAACACTCATCATTTTGTAACATCTTGGTTCAAAACAGTATTCAAAATTCTTTACTTCAACATTTACCTACAGTAACTAAACAGGCCCTGATGGGACTATTTAGACTGCACAACTTTCCATCTCTTCACTAAACATACAATCTATAATTGAAGAATGCTGCCAATCAGAAACTGTACATAATGTACACGGCAGTTACATACTCATTAATATCAATTCTCAACAATAACAGTGATATGTTTGAGATTGCTGATTGTTCACCTGGAAGTTCAACCTCCAAAATGCAGGAGAGCAAGTGTGAGATTTCAAGTCTTTTCACCTGCACAAAAACAGTCAGCTTTCCTTATGGGAGCAGTTTTGTCTTCAAAATTTGGGCTTTTCTCAGGAGTTCAGTCACATCCAGCTTCCTTGCCACATTTTGAATCACCTCGAAAGTGTAGCAGAGCTGTGAAGAGTAACCCATGTTCAAGAAGTAAATAAATTTCCAAACAACAGGGCTACTGCAAGGGCCACATAGTCCAGATCCTGAAGAACCACAGCATGGCTACTGCAAGGGCCACATAGTCCAGACTCATCTACAGGCCAGCGGTCACTCTTTCAGGGATGAAGATGTTCTCATCCTTGATAGAAAAGAACGTTGGTTTGAGAGCGGAGTAAAGGAAGCCATCTTTGTGAAGAATAACCGTCCACCATTAAACAGAGGTGGAGGCCTTCGTGTCCAGTTGTCCTCCTCCTACAACGCTGTCACTGCAAGTATGATTCAGCCCCCTGTGAGCAAAAAGGTGTGAATCAGGGCCACAATGATACCAACACAAAGAGGGAGAGAGAGAGACAAAAACAAGGGGAAGTTGAGCCCCGCTTGCATTCACTACATACACATAACACGACAGGGGTCAGGTGATGGGGCACATGACCCTCTATGAACAATAGAGCTAATCAAGCCTATTGTTAAGTGATGGCCCTCTTTTGCAGGTGACTAACCTGTTTGTCCATGTGGAGGCAGTGCTTATAAGGCTGGGTTCACCTGAAACTCATCAGACTGAAGAAGTCTCTTGGAGGAGAGATGAAACGTTTCACTAAAGAAGAACCCATCCAGAGGATATTTTTTCTTTTTGAATCACCTGTTGTCACCAGTATTTAAGGTCCTCTCTCCCACAGRTTCAGTGCCAGATTTATGAACGGTTTTCCTAGTAGCTGTCAAGCATTCATGTCACGTCTTGCCTGCCTCATCTTGACCTTGTTTCTGCTCTCTGGTTCCATGTCTCTTGCCTTGCCCTGAATGCTACTGACACGGACTCTGATCTCCTGGTTTTGGCCCCCGCTCTGGACTCTGGATCTCTGCCTTCTGCCTCACTCCCTGTCYGACCTGTTCTGCCATCTGATACTCAGACTTCGACCTCTGCCTGTGTACCCCAACCTCGAGTTAAGTCGTCTCCACCTAACCTGTTTCTGCTATCTGACCATTTGTGTATGACCCCTGCTTGCCCCATGGATTATCCCCAAGCCTCCAAGCTGATCGTTCCACGGAGTGCCTTCATTCTAGAACCACATATTTCTGTCTTTGTTAAATAAATATTTTCCATAACAGATACCACATCAYTTCAAGATGGCTGCCGCCACCAGCTAACCTTAGAAAACAGTGCAACTCAATTAGTTTTACAGAAACTGAGTAAAAAATTAGCTATAGAAATAGACAAGAGTCATTCACAACTCATACTATACACAACCATGTATATCTGTCAGCAAAATACCTCATGAACCACTTAATGGGATTTTAAAAAACTCACCAGAACTGAATACTATACATCTACAACTGATTTACTGTAGTCAATCTGATTCAACAGGTAACTGATCTTAGTGTATTTGACAAATACATACATTTATTTCAAGGTAATGTGCAATCTCCCACTTTTACCAGCGGTATTAACATTATGCAAACAACATGCATGTTCATTACAAATTATTCTCCAAACTTAAATTATTTTTAAATTTACAAACATTGCACATTTTTCACAATTACATGCTTATGTTTTGCAGAACAGAAACCATTTTTAAATGTTACACTCTGATTCTTTTGCAGTGCTTATCTTTCTTTAAATAGTTATATTTGTATTTCATGTAACTGTGACTCCACCCTGCCTGGTGGCTCCTTGTCTTTGTTCTCTTTATCATCATGCGGCTGCTGGATTACCAGTAATAATGGATTATAGCCATAAGAAACTTTTAAAACATCCACACGATACCAAATGAAGTTCAGAGAGATAAAAACTTACGATACAGGATAATTTTTTACATATTTTTAAAAGTTTTTGTACTGTGTTTTTTAATCCAGTCTTATTCAGCTAGGAGGAAAAAATAAATAAAGGGCTATTTGGTTTACCACTCAATCCAGTTCWACATATAGGCCTACTATTACAGACCTAATATTATCTAAATTACTAACCCCCCCTTCTATTATGCACCATCACGGTCTATTTGGAGTCAACAGGCCYGTGATAATTTGCTTCGAAACCTGCAAACATCAAAGAGCAGAGAATAAAGAGGGTCTGGTTGATGCCTGTACCTGTGCATCTTTAATTCTTCTCAACAAAAGTACAAAGGCCAAGATGGAGACCAAAGGCTTTAAGTCTAAGCACCTCTAACACCTCTGTGGGCTACGGCGCCAATGTGTGGTCTGTCTGGATCTCTTCTGTCCTGTGATGGGGAGAGAACAGCATCASTGAGGGGATTGTAACTGAGAGGTGAAGGAGGAGGTGACCAAAAGCTCCCCTGTCTATACAGACCTGGGCAAAAGGTGTGTGTGTGGAGACAAGCGGGGTCATGAAGATATTTTTGGCAATCTGCATGTAGCATTCGTCATTCTGAAGCAACGCCTGCTGCAGGATCACATTTGACTTAAAACTTCTTCAAACCATAAGGAGGGATTTCCTTTTTAACTTTGGATACRATAGACACACAGCCTAATGTGTAAGTAAATTAAAATATATTTTGGAATTTCTTCAATTTTTAAATAGTTAAAAACATGGAATTATACAGACACTGTAAATAAAATTCACATTGCTGTAATTTTACAGGCTCTTGAGTTTTAAGTGATTGCATACATTAGGTTGAAGTGTTTACTTAATAACAATGGTAGCAGGGATCTTTGAATGTATCCATTTATTTTTACCTCAGCCTTTTCAAATGGCTCATGTAGAGCCTATAAAGGATTCTATWATGTCTGAAAGGAATTCCAACTATGCTTGCAAATATCCTTTGTAGAATATTTGGGACTTCTCAGATTCAATAAAAAAATATGAAAATTTGGACTACAGTTAGAAGAGAAAGAGACTGAAACTCCCTTTGAAAAAAGGATGGTACTCTTAATTTTATTATTTTGTTGTTTTTATGGCAATCCTTGAAGTTAAACGATTTCTGTAACTCTCTGAGACTTCTCGACCTGCCTACAGGTATTTTGGTCCATTCCTTCAGAGAAAACTATTACAGCTGTCTCAGGTTTGAACAGTTCCTTCTCCAGATGTTTCAGCTCCTTCCACAGATATTTAGCAGGATGAAATCAGGGCTCAAAAGACACTTCAGACCAATTCAATATTTTGTTCTGGGCTCTTAATTAGTGTTTTTAGTTGTGAGTTTTAGATCAATAAATTTTTGGAAAATCCGGAACGATTTGCTCCAGAATACCTTGATAGTAGAAATTGTATTGTACTCTGTACAGATTCTAGGCACACTGTATAAGATGCAGCCAGCAAGTAGCACCAGAACAAAATCAGTCCTCCCCTGTGTTTCACTGTAGATATGGGTATTTGTCTTTGAATGTTTATTTTATTTAGTCTATGYACACAAAGCTGATGGGACTCATTGCCAAAAAGCTTCAGTCTCAGCTGTCTGAATGAGATCTTTTTAAAAGGCTTGTCAAAATGCATTTGAGTAAATTATTATGTTTTCTTATTTAAAACTTGTTTTCAATAGTGCATACATGCCAAGTTGTACAGATTGTCTATAAATTACATAGATTTTCACCCATTTTGCAGGAATATGGACATATAGGGCAATCTCACAGACTTTTTAAAAAACTCAGCTTCAAATGAATTTTACATCTCAGAGCCTGTAGTATGTAAAAATAAATAAAGTTCAATAACCTTCTCTCAACTCACTCAGTTGCTAGAAATATGTTCTTCTCCTCTCCGTTCTCCTTTCCCTGCTCTTCAGGGGCTGCATCCATGCATTACCTCCACTCCACATTCTATCTGTCCCCGCAGCTGACAGTCCACTTTCAATCACCCCTCCAATAATACAGATTTTTTTTTTTTTGTGAAAAATGTATAGATTTTTGAGGGTTGATATACAGCTAAACGTTAGGGTTATATGGTGGTGTCCTTCTTTGTCATCTTCAGTTTCATTTTGTTTCGAGCATTGACTGATGGCACTCTGACACAGATGCACCTTGACCTTGGAGTTCACCTCAAATATCTTTGGAAGTTGAGCTTTTTGGTTACATTTGTAACTTACTTTTGTCTGTTTCAAGTTATTTTTGTGAACTTTGTRMMGTTTGTCTCTAAYAATGTGGTAAAAACAAATTTATGTACCTCWATAYTTACAGTCATATGAAAAAGTTTGGTCACCCTTGTTAATTTTTCTGATTTACCTTTATAAATCATTGATTGTATAGATAAAAATAAGTTAAATATATCATACAGGGGACAAACACCATGATATTTGAGAAGTGAAATGAAGTTTAAATGATTTGCAGAAGGTGTGCAATAATTGGTAAAAAACAAAATTAGGCAGGTGCATAAATTTGGGCACCAAAAAAACCTTAACTCAATATTTAGTAGCGCCTCCTTTCACAGAAATAACAGCCTCTAAACACTTCCTATAGCTTCTAATGAGAGTCTGGATTGTGGCTGACGGTATTTTAGACCATTCTTCTTTACAAAACATCTACTTCATTCAAGTTTGATGGTTTCCAACCACAGACAGCTCTCTTTAAGTGACACCACAGATTTTCAATAATATTCAGATCTGGGGACTGAGATGGCCATTCCAGAACGTTGTACTTGTTCCTCTGCATGAATGCCTTAGTAGATTTTGAGAAGTGTTTAGGGTGGTTGTCTTGTTGGAAGATGCAGCCCCGGCTTCAGCAGCRTCYGRTTTGTCACTGATTCCTGGACATTGGTCTCCAGAATCTGCTGGTATTGATTGGAATCCATGCTTCCCTCAACTTTAACAAGATTCCCAGTCCCTGTACTGGCCACACAGCCCCACTGCATGATGGAACCACTCCTACATTTTACTGTAGGTAGCAGGTGTTTTTCTTGGAGTGCTGTGTTCTTTTTCCTTCATGCATACTGGCCCTTGTTCTGCCCAAATAACTCTATTTTAGTTTCATCAGTCCACAGCACCTTATTCCAAAATGAAGCTGGCTTGTCCAAATGTGCTTTAGCATACCTCAAGCAGCTCTGTTTGTGATGTGGGCGAAGGAAAGGTTTCCTCTGCATCACTCTCCCATACAACATCTCCTTGTGTAAAGTGTGCTGAATAGTTGAACAATGCACAGTGACTCCATCAGCAGCAAGATGATGTTGTAGGTCTTTGGTGCTGGTCTGCGGGCTGACTCTGTTCTCAACATCCTTCACTTCTGTTTATTCCAGATTTTTTTCTTGGTCTGCCACTTCAATCCTTGACTTGAACTATGCCTGTGGTCTTCCATTTTCTCCCAATGTTTCTCACAGTGGAGACTGAAAGCTGAAATCTCTGAGATAGCTTTTTTTTATTATTACTTTTAGCTTTTTGAATCCTTCCCCTAAACCATGACGGTGAACAATCTTTGTTTTCAGCTCAGTTGAAAGTTGTTTTCAGACTCCCATGCTGCCACTCCTCAGAGAAGATGCAAAAAGGAGAAAAACTTACAATTGCCCCCCTTAAATGCCCTTCCTCATAATTGAAGTCACCTGTGTATGGAGGTCACGGTTCACTGAACTTACCAAACCAAATTTAAGTTCCAATAATCAGTTCTAAAGGTTTTGAAATCAATAAAATGGCAACGGCACCCAAATGTATGCACCTGCCTAACTTTGTTTTACCAATTATTGCACACTTTCTGTAAATCATATCAACTTCATTTCACTTCTCAAATATCACTGTGTTTGTCCCCTATATGATATATTTAACTGTTTTTTATCCAAACAATCAATGATTTATAAAGGTAAATCAGGAAAATTCAGAAGGGTGCCCAAACTTTTTCATATGACTGTAGGTACACTTTAAGTTGCTCCACTTGTAACACATGACTAAATACACCTAAAATTGTGATTTTTACAATTCAATTCCAGATAGAATGTATTTAGTACCAAGCTGTCAAATTTAGCACACTTAACAATTATTATTCATTT
>NW_013952902.1:343010-345560 GCF_001266775.1 Austrofundulus limnaeus | reverse complement strand
TTTGAAAGTTGTTTTCAGACTCCCATGCTGTGACTCTTCAGAGAAGAAGCAAAGATGAGAAAAACGTACAATTGCCTTAAATACCCTTTCTCATAATTGGAGTCACCTGTGTATGGAGGTCAAGGGTCACTGAACTTACCAAACCATATTTAAGTTCCAATAATTAGTTCTAAAGGTTTTGAAATCAATAAAATGGCAACGGTGCTCAAATTTATGCACCTGCCAAATTATGTTTAACCAATTATTGCACACTTTCTGTAAAACATTTCAACTTCATTTCACTTCTTAAATATCACTGTGTTTGTCCCCTATATGATATATTTAACTGTTTTTTTTATCCAAACAATCAATGATTTATAAAGGTAAATCAGGAAAATTCACAAGGGTGCCCAAACTTTTTCATATGACTGTAGGTACACTTTAAGTTGCTCCACTTGTAACACATGTATACTAAATTCACCTAAAATTGTGATTTTTACAATTCAATTCCAGATAGAATGTATTTAGTACCAAGCTGTCAAATTTAGCACACTTAACAATTATTATTCATTTATCAACTTCAAGTATGTAAAATGTTCATTAGATTGAACATACACTCAACCATGTTTAAATGTTTCATGCTTAATCAATTTATTTTCACTAAAACAATGGTTTTAAATGTATACATAACAATGTTGGTACCCCTCATTTAATGAAAGAAAAACCCARAATGYTCACAGAAATWACTAGAATGTGYCAAAAGTAGTGATAAATAAAAATGCTTTGAAAATGAACAAAAGAAAATAATACATTGCTTTTCAACCATGCTTCAGCAGAATTAAAAACTCATAAAACAGGCCTGGACAGAAATGATGGTTCTGAAAATATATTGCTGTGTTCATGCACAATCTGTAATCAGTTGTTTGGGAACAGAGAAAATGATTTCTGTCAGGCAGACAATAACAATTTTCCATCTGCCTTAYTGTCCACTGGTASATCTCAAGGTGGCYAATCCAATCAGACAAATAGTGTGGACAATTCCACCAAGCCAAGCTCTCAGCTTCTCCAAGATCAATTCCATCTGGCCAGCAAAGTCCAGGACCACAGCCAGCCCGTGACCCTCAGCAGAATCGCTTGCAGACTGAGTCACCAGCTTGCTCAAGGCAAAAGTCTGAGTGCTGATAGTACAGCAATCCTTCATATTGATCAGGCAGCCAGGAAATGGCCTGAAAAGCCACCAATGTTTTGTAAAATACCAGGAGACCACCAATCCAATCTGTAGAATCCAGTGATCAGAATCCAAATATAWATCCAGCTAGTTGAACAGAGCAGAACAGCGATAAATCTAGTGATAAATGTGGAWGTCAGAGCAAAAAATAATTAATTCTGTGAAAGATGAACTTCAAACACAGCTGAAAACATTGATTTAAAAGCTTTTGATTTCTATGGTTGAAACTGTATAGAATGTCGTCTTTTTGAAACTTCTGATTTCAAAATAAAATCCACGTGTATCGTGTGTGTACACATATGCTTCATCAACATGTTGCCATCTGCTTCCCAAACAGAACGATACATTCTGACAGCATTTGTGTAGAAATATATCCGTATATTTATTAATATAGCTTCAATTTCAACAAAATCATGGTGTCTTATTTTGTAAATATGGATGTTGTGCTCGTTCCTCTTCCTGTTGGTGTGACGTAATCTTTAAAAATTTACTCCGGCGCAGCTCCGGCATCCGGCAGTAAAAGGATCGGATCTAATTTTGCCAGATCGCCGTCAGCTCACTGCTGCRGTGCGGAGCCAGTGTTAKTACTRTCATTGATTATAATGGGTGCYTATTTGCTGCGGAGGTCGGACCGGAGTGGAGAGGAGCCGGAACGCATGTAGTGTAAATRAAAGGTTACTCCTCCAAGAGCGGGYAAAAAAAGGCAATCATRAATTTTGAGGCAATCACTGCAATTAAACGATTCCTGTAACTGTCAATGAGACTTCTGCACCTCTCAGCACTCCTCATGAGCAAACTGCTCCAGTTGTCTCAGGTTTGAAGGGTGCTTTTTCCAGACGGCATGTTTCAGCTCCTTCTTTAGATGCTCAATAGGATTTAGGTCAGGGCTCATAGAAGGCCACTTAATAGTCCAATGTTTTCCTCAGCCATTCTTGGGTGTTTTTAGCTGCATGTTTATGTTCATTATCCTGTTGCAAGACCCATGACCTGCTACTGAGACCAAGCTTTCTAACAATGGGCAGCACGTTTCTCTCTAGAATCCCTTGATAGTCTTGAGATTTAATTGTACCCCATTAGGTCCACTTTGGTTCAAACAATGACAGATGGTTGATCTGACACTGATGTTCCTTTATAAGTTTTTCTGGACTCTATTGTTATCATTCGTATTATTTGTCTCTTTGATTTGTCATCAATTTTCTTCCTGTGGCCATGTCCAGGGAGGTTGGCTACAGTCCCATGAATCCTAAATTTCTCAATAATATGTGCAATTGTAGTCACAGGAACATCAAGCTGCTGGGAGATAGTCATTGTTGTGGAATACTGATTATGTATCACCTTGACAC
>NW_013952902.1:331835-342248 GCF_001266775.1 Austrofundulus limnaeus | reverse complement strand
TCTGTATAGTGTCCATTAGGTGCGGCAAAGATGTAAGCGGATGTGTTATAAGTGATAAAATATCGTCTAATATACAGATATATTTCTACACAAATGCTGTCAGAATGTATGGTTCTGTTTGGGAAGCAGATGGAAACATGTAGCATGAAGCATATGTGTACACACATGATACACATGGATTTTATTTTGAACTCAGAAGTTTCAGAAAGATGACAGCGAGACAGTTTCAACATAGATACCAAAAGCCTTTATATCGTTGTTTTCAGCTGCGTTTGGAGTTCGTCTTTCACAGAATTAATTATTTTTTGCTGTGACTTCCACATTTATCACTGAATTTATCGTGCGATCTGCTTCTTGCACGTCTGTCGGACCGGAGGGGAGGTAGTGTAAACTGGACTTGAAACACACAGCTGCGACCTACGCAGCGGAGCGGAGTGCAGCGCAGCGGAGACGCATGCAGTATAAATCAGGGGTCAGAATTTCATCTCTGCTGTTTGCAGATGATGTGGTTCTGTTGGTGTCATCGAGCCAGGATCTTCAGCTCTCTGTACAGCGGTTCGCAGCTGAGTGTGAAGCGGCTTGGATGAGGATCAGTGCCTCCAAATGTGAGTCCATGGTCCTCAGTCAGAAAAGGGTGGATTGCTCTCTCTGGGTTGGGGGTGAAGTTCTGCCTCAAGTGGAGAAGTTCAAGTTTCTTAGGTCTTCA
The DNA here is from genome assembly GCF_001266775.1 of Austrofundulus limnaeus. Lineage (NCBI taxonomy): Eukaryota > Metazoa > Chordata > Actinopteri > Cyprinodontiformes > Rivulidae > Austrofundulus > Austrofundulus limnaeus. The sequence goes on along the minus strand of NW_013952902.1, from coordinate 341,542 downwards.
TGAGTGAGGGAAGAATGGAGCATGAGATTGATAGACAGATCGGTGCAGRTTCTGCAGTTTTGCAGACTCTGTACCGGTCTGTTGTGGTGAAGAGGGAGCWGTAAGACAAAGTGCTCTGTTTACCGATCAGTCTARGTTCCTACCCTCACCTATGATCACAAACTTTGGGTAGAGACCAATAGAACAAGATCATGTATACAAGCAGTCGAAATGAGTTTTCTCCACAGGGTAGGTGGACTCTCCCTTAGAGATGGGGTAAGATGTTCAGTTTTCCGGGAGAAACTCAGAGTAAAGTCGCTGCTCTTCAACATCGAGACAACATCGAAAGGAGCCAGTTGAGGTGGTTTAGGCATCATAAGGATGCCTCCTGGACACCTCCCCAAAGAGGTGCTTCAGGCATGTCCAACTGGGAGCAGACCCCGAGGAAGACCCAGGACACGCTGGAGAGACTATGTCTCTCGGCTGGCCTGGGAACACCTTGGAGTCCTCCCAGAAGAGCTGGAAGAGGTGGCTGAGGAAAGAGAGGTCTGGGCTTCCTAACCCTACTAGGATCACTTATTGTTGCTGGTGCGCYCTAATGTATTTATGTGTCCCTAAATGCCACCAGTAAATGTTGGCAGGTATGTAAATGTTTGTCATAATAAATTATACATTATTATGACAAAGTTTTTTCTTGTTWAACTGTAGGTGCATTTAATTTAGTTACAATTCAAACTAAACCAAGATTTAGATCAATTATCACTTTGATCAGTATGTTGTTAATATCTGAATGGGACTCATTCCACTTTAGATTCCATAAGTTGGGCCCCAAGATCAAACAGGTTAAGAACCCCTGGTTTGGTGATAATTTGTCTGTAGTGAAATAAAGCATTTAGCTCCAACAATAAAATTTAATTCCATCCATCCATCCATCCATCCATCCATCCATCCATCCATCCATCCATTTTCTGTACAGGCTTCTTACTTTCAGGGTTGCGTGGGTCACTGGTGCCCATATCCAGCAGTCAGTGTGAGGGGCGTGCTACACCCTGGACAGGTCGCAAGTCCATCACAGGGCCACACATAGAGACAAACGAGACAAACAACCARTCACTCTCTCACTCACATCTAGGGACAATTTAGAGTTATCTATTAACCTAACAGTCATGTTTGTGGTCTGTGGGAGGAAGCCGGAGTACCCGGAGAGAACCCATGCATGTACGGAGAGAACATGCAAACTCTACCCAGAAAGGTCCCCGGGCCAGGATTTGAACTGGCAACCTTCTTGCTGAGAGGCATCACCTCTACCAACTGACAAAACCTGCCAAAAACATTGATAGATCCATGAGTTTAGGTTTAAAGCAGCCAACAGGGAAGATGGTACCACTCTGCTTCCATTTTGGTCTGAGGTTTAGCTTTATTAAATCTATGGTTCTTGATCAATTTCTCCCTMTCTCCTTGTCACGTCTTCTTTCTGTGAGACATCGTTTTGTTTGGTAGTCTGTCACAGTAAAGCTGCTGTAAGTCAAAACAAAGCTCCACTTAGCCCTGAACATATCGATCCCCCAACCTACACCTCTGTCCCCAGTACCTGTGACTGTCTCTGTCAAAGTGTTTTCATATATAATATAATATAATATAATATAATATNTTCCTCTGGTCCATGCTGAGTGTGGTACACACCATGTCACCAAACAACAAAGATCTGTAGCCCTATATACAGGCCCACTGACTGATTACAAGATTGTAGACACCTGTGATGCTAATAGTGGACACACCTTGATTTAAAACGTCCCTTTGCTCACATTATTTTCAGGGGTACCATCATTTRYGTCCTAGCCTGTTTTYTGATTTTTTTAAATAAAATCTGTTAAAGCATGCTTGAAAATTTGTTCATTTTCATTTATTATTACTTTTMTCAGATTCTAGTTATTTCTGTGACCATTGTGGGTTTTTTCTTTCATTAAYTGATGGGTACCAACAATTTTGTCCACGTATGTATCTTCCAAGCATGTCTGTAACATTAACAAGTCATGGATGAATTATCCATAGCCTGTGTTTAAATGACTCAGATGGTGATTCTAAAATTATTGTTTCAGTCACAGAGAGCAGACAGAAACCAGAGCGACCTGTTGCTGCTGTGCTTGATTCCAGCCATGGGAAACAGCAGYGCACATGCACTCGCAGTGGGTTGTTTGACCCCAGTAGACGGCACCGGACAGCATTCACWCAGGACCAACTGTCCCGTCTGGAGCAGGAATACAGCAGAGAAAGCTACGTTTCCAGACCTCGACGCTGTGAACTTTCTGCAGCCTTAAATTTACCAGAAACAACGATAAAGGTACTTTGACTGYATGGATGGAAACAATTAATTGTAATTCAGTTTATTTATCTAACACCAAAAACATCAGAAAAAAAKCCATATGGATTTCACTGTATCAGGATTTGACATGAATTGCTGTTGGATCATCACTTTTGATGAAGAGCTTATTCAGTAGTGATGAAGCTTTTATTTGCACTCCCCTTCAGATGCATTTATTTGTTTAGCGATGTTTATCAACTCATCAGTCTTTGATTTATTCATAATTTTTCTCATTTTTTTAATGTGACACCTGGTCACTTCTTCCTTCTTCAGGGATTTTCTCGTTCTCAAAAACGCCATTGATTAATCAAGTCAAAAACCTCTCTGTCATCACCCCTAGACATTTCCATCCCTCCACTGGTGTCACCGGGTCCAACTGCCTTCACCTTTTTCATCCTCTTCAAAGCTTTCTAAARTTCATCCCCACTAATTTTTCTCACTTCCAGATCTTCAGTTTCTATGACCTCTACTCGTATTTTTTTCATTCTCTTCATTCATWAGCTTCTCAAAGCACTCTTCCATTTTCCCATCACACTCTCCTCACCTGTTACAACATTAATCTCTCCATCTTTAAAAAGTCTAACCTGCTGCTCATCTTTTCCAGCCTGATCTCTCTGCCTCTCCAGTCAATACAAGTCCTTCTGTCTCTACTTATAGTGTTCATCCTTTTGAACAATTCATCATACACCTTATGTGTTGTCTTTGGTACCTCCCTCTTTGTCCTAATTTGTATTTCCCTGTATTCTTGTTTATTTTCATCAGTCCTCTTCGTCCTATTTCTTCTTGGCTAACCTCTTCCTCTGGATAACATCTTGCACTTCACAACTCCACCACCAGGTTTCCTGATCATCTTCTCTCTGTCCAGAGGCCCATTTCACAAAAGTCAGATTTCTAAATTCAGGATATGAGCTGTAAGTCGAGCTTGAACTAGCCTTCAACTTGTAAACAGCTGTAAATCAGTTGCTCTAACACCAAGCCGCGCTCAGTTAGGGTGGTTCATTCAAGCCAGGTGTAAATAATCTTGGAGTAARGCACGTTCACGGTTTGTTGGTGGATCAAAGATTCCCTGATCAGACATGTGCAGTAAGACACGTGAGTCTCACTTCCTCCAGCAGTTTAATGGTTATTTATGATTCATATGAAGAGATGAAGAGAAGAAACACTGACTGATGCTGGAATAATTTCAAAAGTAAAAACTTTTTGTGCCACTGAATCTGTCTGTAAGTTATCTGAACTAACGAAATGAACAAAATTAAAATGAACAGCTGATCTCTCACTTAAAATGATCGCTGTAGGAAAAGACGAGGGACGGGGGGTGTGGGTTGGGAGGGGTTAGAAGCTGAAGCACCGAAGGCGGGACGGGGGTGGCGCGAGTCGGGCTCCAGTGCGGGTGCATGTGTGTTGAGGGGGACACAGGGGTGGGAAGGTGCTGTGGTGGAGATGGAGGTGGAGGTGGGTGGCCTGTAACAGGCACAAAGAAAGGGGGGACTTGGCATATTATTTATAAACAATTTTAAAGGTGAAGCTGAGGTTAAGTCTTTTTTTATTTATAGTTTTTCATGTATAATCTGATAAATAAATAAAATAAATATATTTACTCCCCCCAGACATATGAATCATAATTAACCATTAAACTGCTGGAAGAAGTGAGACTCATGTGTCTTACTGTGCATGCCTGATCAGGAAATCTTTGATGCACCTGATGGGTCTAGTGAGCAAACAGTGAACGTGCATTAATCCTAAACCATTTACAGCTGGCTTGAATGAGCCACCTTGATTGAACACCTTGGTGTTAGAACAACGGATTACAGCTATTGACCAGTTGAAGGCTTGTTCAAGCTCAGCTTACAGCTGATATCCTGAATTTAGAAATCTTACTTTTGTGAAATGAGCCTCAGGTTAGTTTCAGAGGACTAGTTACCATTGAAACATATGTGCCTCTTTTTTTTTTTTTACAACCGAATAAAGGATTAATTTATCCAGGATAACACAACACTCCTGCTGCTTAATCCCTTATCCAAATTTTGTTTGTGTTGTTTGTTTTGTTATGTCGTGGTATGTTTTACCAAGAATGCAGAAACACGTTGGAATAAATGCACAGAAAGTCGTCAAAATGATTTAATCTTGAGCAACAAACAAACAGAAGTCTATCAGGAAATCTGTCGGGCTGTGGCTGCCTCGTCAGCGGAAACAGCCAATAATTTAACATCATGTTAACATCATGTGACAGTTTACAACCAATCACAATCCGACGAATGTAACTGCCTAACCAATAACAGGGCTCTCAGCCCAAAGAGTTACCTACTCAGACAAGAGAGGTCAATCCGTTGCTGGAGTCCTGACGTCTGGGGCAAACAGATTAACAGCCGAAAGAAGTTATCATAAGATATATGAGTACTGGACAGCGTCAAGGTGAAACAGATATAAATAATTAGTCCATAACAGTTATTAATTATTCTCTTGTCTTTTCAAGGTTTGGTTCCAGAACAGGAGGATGAAGGACAAAAGGCAGAGACACTCCATGTCTTGGACTCATCCTCTCATCAACCCACTTAGAGAACTTCTGATAGGAAATTTTTCTACATCTTCCACTCAGACCTACCCATTTATCCCTCCCCACCTTCTCTACCTACATCTTCAGCATTACTCCCCTTTGGCTCTTCACTCTTCTGCTCACAGTCCCTACAGTGCACTAATTAAGCCACTAGATCCTTTCCACCTCCCCCAGTATCACAACAGGCCTGTGGAAGGAGAACCATCCTCACCAACGTTAGCCTTTCATCCCTCTGCCAGTATTATGCACCATACTGGTTCATGTTCCCTCTCTTTTTGCTCCCAGTGGGGACAACAGCAACTGCTGAAGGTCAGAGAGGAGGCTCAGGGACAGAGTCATCCAAGTAACCCTAAGACCAAAAATCAGCCTGCTTTTCTGGAAGAGAGGGACACGTTCAAATGAAATCTTAGYACAAAAATATTTAAAACACTAAAAAAACAAGTAAAAAGTTGTAAACATCGGCAAGGTTTTAAAAATACACAAATAGCCAAACTGTAACTCTGCAAAACTTATGTTTGACACTTTCTGCTACACTTTAAAGCTGGTTTAGTTTTATATGTGTTTGTAATGTTTTAATGACATAATTTAAAGCGTCATTAAAATTACCGATAATTAAAATTAAATCCTGTGACCAGTAAAAGTCCAACTTGCAACCAGATACAAGCCTCTTTCAGGACAAAATTACTCTTTGATATGGCCTCAAAAAAAAACAGCCCCTTATTTAGTTTGTTTCTGGACCCTCATGAAGCCAGTATGTGTCACTGTGCTGTGACTGCTGCTGAGACAACAATGTTAAGTTTGATCTAAAAAAGGTTAAAAACAAAAACAAAAGGAATTCTATTCTAAAGCTGAAACTGTTGTTAAAGCTGCTTTGATTGTGAACCTTTTCAAAAAAATTATGTGACAAAGATGTAATAAAATAATGAAAATCTACAAATATTTATTTCAAAAGTGTACTGCAAAATATTAGGCAGTAAGGGTGGGTAGGCTGCCACTGTGGGTAAAGAGCTGGCTGAAATGGGCAAACGTTGGCAASAAAGTATTTTACATGACTTGAAAAAGAGTTTTGCAAGATATACACACAAAAATGGGCTTTAATTTTCAAAAACTGGCTGCTCAAAATGAACTGGTCATTTGTTGCAGTCATTTAGCCTATTTTCTCACTAGTTTCTGATAGTCACAGCCCACTTAGATGCTTCCCTGAATAWTCAATCAAGCTGACCACATCTTGCAAAGATGTGAGCTTTCATTAATGAAGCTGTTATGGTGAAACCAAAGGTGAAATGGAGTATATCTCAGCTGCATTGACCCGAACTGAWATGCCTAAAACATGACGGACATCTTTCATTCTAGATACTGAGTGTCTGACGTCTCTCATCAGTATATCACACTCTTGAACCATAAGGCAAACTTATCCTTTAATGTGTTGAATATTAGAGTCAGGTTACTAAATGCTTGGTGGATTAAAGCTCAGATAACTCAGGTTGACTTTAGCTTCTCTGTGCTGCTTCAGTCCTTTCAGAAATGACACTGAGAAGACCAGAAGGTGTTTCAGGCCAAGATTGAAGTGTTTTATAAAAAGAGCCACAGTCTCTGGTTTCTGACAATCTAACTAGTAGTTGGGATCATTTTAAAAAATGTTTTTGTCTGTAAAACTGTGAGATTAATTGTTAGTTTTGTGTATTAATTTACTGTTTTACTACATGATTTTAAATAAATTGTTCAGTTAAAAATGATTGAAATGAAACTAAAGAAAATCAAGATGCTGGAAATGGGAATTTATTGCTGGGAGACTTACTGTTGCTAAGATCTTCTCATTTGCTTTCAAGGGAACCATTAACAGTAGTTATGTGGGAGTCCTGGACAAACCATTCAAAACATGTYAGTCATTTTCATGAATCAGGAGTAATGATTCTTTTCCATTAGGCAAAGAAGAAACCGGTCAGGCAACATGTCACTACTGTTTGGCTGTTTTTTTGTTTTTGGTTTTTTTTTACTGTGTTTATTCAATGTATCAAGAAAATCACTGCATTAGCCCTGTGGGAAAAGCAGCAGCTTGGTTTCTCTACCATTGTGCTGTGAGCAAAGAACAAATCAATCACACATCTGATCTGTGAGTGCTGCYTGAATAAAACTAAACTCCTGACTCACTCATTTCAGTCAAGAATCATTAGTAAATTTTAGTTTATCTGGCTTGGTTAGGGAGAGTTTTATGTCACCCTGATAAAACAGTCTAACCTAGAAGTAACAAATGTAAGAACTTACTTTAATGTACACTTGGTAAATAGTTAAATTTTTAGTCCTTCCATTTCGCTCACTCATTTTCTGTACCTATTCAGTTCTGTTCAGAGAAATCTCAATCATCAATGAGTAAGAAACAAATCCCACCTTGGACAGGTCATCAGACTCTTCTGAAATTTAAAGGATGTTTAAGAGACTCCAAAAGATTTTTCAAATTTGTGTGATAATACAAATCTGTTTTCACAATATTTTTTCCTGTGTATTGGACAAAAAAATCTGTATATTTTTTATGGCAAAGAGAAACCACTAGTTGTAATCAATTGTAATCACTAATGAGAAGTTAGGATGTGACTTTGTCAAATTAAAGGAKAATTTAGAATGCTTAGCACAATAGAAGAATTGATTGACTATACAGATAAATATAGACCTTGGGATTATGCAGATTAGAAAATCCACAACACTAATAACTTGTGCATTTGATTCTTATTTTTAAAAATCCTCAAACCTGTATGTTATATAATGGCTCCACCCTGAAAAGGGTGTGGTTCTAATCAGATAATKCGACCTGATAATTTTACATAAACATCTGACCTCCATTTTATGTTAATTGGAATTATTTACCGAGTAAAATAAAACAATATAATGAGGGAAGGATGCATTACTCTTAAGCCCTGTCAGCCTCTTAAATAATGTCTCTATTTCCCACTACCTTTCTCCACCCCACCCCCAGTCTACCTCATGCACAGCAGCTTCCTCATAAACTGAGCCAGAAAGACCTCCGTATCAAACCAACTGGCTGAAACCAGTCACATGGTGCTGTGGAATGGGCTGTGTGCATGTGTGTCGTCTTCGTTCTCCATTGTGGCAGTCTAGTAAAAGTAGGTGTGCACCACACAAAGCAGTAAAGAGACTGCTTGTAAAAAAAAAAAAGGCTTCACAACCAGCGCTCACACAAACACACATGTTTGTAGGATCAATGAAAGTGTGCAGGAATACATTCTTATAAGAAGCTYTACTATTTTATTAAGCATGTTTTTAATTGAAAAACTTGAACTGTTCTCAAATGACTTGTAAAATAACTGAAGAAAGAGTAATGCCAGAAAGGGAAGTTTTAGGGCAAACCTTAACAACTTTYTGCCTTCATGCTTCAGTTTAAAGGCAGAATAGCATTTATTATGAGTATGTCATGCTGTCAAATACATATACAGTACCTGTGTACTTCTGTTTTTCCAGAGATGTATTATTGATTAAGTGCATACCCTTCCACTTTTCTTTAAGCTTAACCATAAAAGCTGAAGACCTGRATCCTAATCATTAAAAACTGAAAGGTTATTCTGTTCTGCATGTACCCAACCTTAGGAGTGTGAAACAGACAGGCTGRGTCTACATTCAGGGTCTGCATCCTTCGAAGGACCCAGCCCACATCAATGGAGTAGGCTGGGTTTTTTTGTCGAACACAAATTCCAGAGGAAAATAGCTGTGAATTTGGATGGTSTAACCTTCTGCTTTCTTCCCACTCATATGTCCTGTCACCTAGCAACGGTGATGATGCTAAACAGAAGCAATGAAAATTAAAAATAGATTGAAATGATGAAATAGTAATATATTATTCTTATTAATATTATAAATAGCTAAAAATAAGATAGACATGAAGAACTGATAGATCTACCATACAAACTTGTTTACAATGGTTTCTGACAAAAACAATACTGAAAAACATGTCTATGCAAATGAAAAAAGCCTAACAACACAGCCACTTTAATTTTTGATTTTTGTACCACCAGATATTTATTTAAAARTGTACTCCTGTCTCTTGCTTCTTCTGCCATTACAAGCAAGAGAAATCTCCTGGAWATGATGCAGGATCCACTGGATCTGTTCCTCAAACCAGGGAAAATGGGGAATTAATTTGTGTGTATCCACAATTGCAGGATCTTTTGAATTTGGACAATCTTCAGAGTTGCAGTGATWTAAACAGTCAACAAATTCATCCTTTGAAGGATGCAGCCCATGAATTTGGACACAGTCAAAGAGGCTCTTAGGGACTTTAATGGAGCAGTCTAAAAACTGTCACAGTGCCATTTGCTTTGCTTTCTGTACATGCAGATATACAGTACAACCTAAATAGTAATACAGACTGTTTTTAAAAAATTCAAGTGACACTAAGCTGAATAAACTAACTCTGCTAACAACAAGCAGCCAAAACATTGTTGAGGGCCGCATCTTAGYCAACAGAAGTTTAAAGCTACATTTTTCTCCCCTATCTAAAGTAGCTTGTGTATGTGAGGAGGATGAGGAAGAACAGTAGACAGCACACATTTAACAGTTGAAGAATTTGGGGATTTTATTTATTTTCAGTCACAAAGACTACCTTAAATTAAATGGTGTGAAGTTTAAAGTTGTAGAATGAAAACTAGAAGTATGAATTAGATCAGAAAATATAAAGTTACAGTACTGCCACAGAAGATGATATAAAAGTAGGTTTTTAGACTAGAAGGGCTGACACTACATACAAGAGGAAAGTCATGCCCCTGTAAAGAAAAATGTTGAACTGACTGATAAAACTGACTC
>NW_013952902.1:325394-330448 GCF_001266775.1 Austrofundulus limnaeus | reverse complement strand
CTCTCTGATTGGTTGACGCTGCGCGTCGAGCTGCAAAAGTTCAGATTTCCCAACTTCAGCGATTTGAACGATTTGGACGCTCAGATCGTCCAAATCGTTCAAATCGCGCTGCTCTAATCGCGCTTGAGGCGCCGCAGAACTTCCCGACGTTGCTTGAAGCGCGTCCACCATAGACTTTGCATGTAAACCTGCTGCTCCTGACGCTGAAATCGCGTTTGGTGTGAACGCACCATTAGCTGTACTTTCTCGTGAAGTTTCTTCAACTGTCTGATATTCCTGACTAGCTTGTAGATATGTTCATCAGGTTCAACTTCCAGCAGGTCCTGAACAGTCACATCTAGGATTACAGTACTGCTGTTGCCCAAAAAGCCCAGAACTTACATTTTTGATACACCATGTTTGAAACCTGGCTTTCATTTTAAGTTTTTGCCTGATYATATTCTTGCTATATATTCACTCCTTTTGTTTTGGTTTTAGACTTTTCTACTTATATTAGTGCTATCTGCTGTGTTGGATGTTATGCTCTGTTCACACCTTGCACTAAAACCCATCCTTAGCTATCAGACTACATTTATCTATACATTTGCATTTTCTTTAACAGTGTCTCCTTTCTAGGTCATAGGGCAGCTGGTGCCTATGTCCAGTAGTCACTGTGTTAGAGGCAGGGTACACCCTGGACAAATCACCAGTCCATCACAGGGCCACAGAGGTAAGACAATCATTCACACTATCACCTAGACCTTTGGGACGACTTAAGTCACAATTAACATAAAACTCATGGTTTTAGTCTGTAGGAGGAACATGCAAACTCCACTTAAGTAGCAGGCTATTGAGTTTTCATTTACCCCTGTCTTCCTGTCAGTTTCTATTGACTGAATTTGCACAATGATGAAAAATATGTCGCTTACCACTCTCAAAATTAAGATGTTAAGTAGTGYCAGTCATGCTCAATTGAAATATAATTAAATGAAGRTATGAAAAATTATTGCAAAAGTGGTCATGCCTTGTTGATGTACATGTTCATGTCTGCAGACAGTCAGAAGACCAGGGTTTTGGACGAAATGAAAAAAACGTGTCCATTGAGATCACTCTTCATATCTTGGTATGTCAGAAAGGGTAATAAAGCTTTTTTTAACAAAATGTTAGAAACAGGAACATGTTGATTGTTTTCTACTTCTATCTGTCTTTAGATTTCTGTGTTATGGTAAATGTAGGGGTGAAAGTAAGCCGGTACGGTCCAGTACTGCATACCACTAAAAGATTCTGTGCCGGGAAGCAGTACCGGGAAGTATAGGGCGCCTGGTAGGACCTAAACTATCTTTTCTCTCTCACACACTACTGTAGACTCTGTCACACACACTCACTAGACTATATTTGCTCATACATACTATTAAAATATCACACACGCATACAAATAAAAGCATGCACACATACAACAGTTGCACACACATACTATTAAGATATCACACATGCATGCTAAGAAAAGCATGTACACACAGTGTGTGTGACAGAGTCTATAGTAGTGTGTGAGAGAGAAAAGATAGTTTAAGTCCTACCAGGCGCCCCATAGTGAGGGGGGGCTGTSAACTAAAAAGCTGCCATTCAGAACCAGATCACAGCTGCACTTTCTGTAAGAATAGACCTGTTAGCAGTAGGCAGCATAAAACACAATTAATCTGTTTATAAATAGTTTTTTTCTCATCCCAAATTGTTTCTGAACTGTCCCTGTCAGGCTTCCCTCGGAGCTCGAGGCTTTCATGAACCAACAGGCGCGGCCGATTCATAATGGCAAAATTAATTCGCCTCACAAAATAGTTCCTCCTGATAAGTTCAGTTTGTAATTTGTTGTTTTGTTGTGTTTTTCCAACTACTTTTACTTTTCGTGAATCAAATGTGAGACAGTGTGTGTGCGTCACACTTGGGCCTGGTGTGCGACAGATGCACTGTTTTTCAGCACTATGCGTATTGTGCTCATTAGTGTCAGGTGCNTGTGTGTGTGTGTGTGTAATTGTGTGGTACTAACAGAACAAATGTAATGTCTTTTGTGGATGTTTTTGTATCTTTGATGCTTGCTGCAAACCAGTTTCCCTTTGGGATATGAATAAAACTGAACTGAACTGAAAAGAATTGTGTGAAATATTTTGGGACGTCGGTCTTTAAAGATATGAAAGTTAATGTTAAGGACACTGAATGTGTTTCTCTGACTGTTTTGCACAAGTTCCTGGCAGTGATCCYAAAGGATGTTTGGTATGAGGTGCAGCAAAAGACAGAATAAAGTTTTATGTAATGAAGTCACAAGCAGTTAAAAAAATGGTGCATGGCTCATTTTTTAGGGCACTCTCTTTGTACCCGTCCACTTTAGTTCAGTCCAATTCAGTTCTATGCTGTGTTTAATCCAAAATACTGTAGGTCCAAATATTTTTATTTATGATTTTTTTATTCAGCTCATTTAGTTATAATTCAATACAATCAGATTCAGTACATATCAAAATGCAAACTAGTAAAAATGAAAATGAATAAAAAGTCATTATCACATGCTCATGGATATAGGCTTAATTTCCCTTAGCTGTTGATGACTTATTTATATCAAACATGGTAATTAAAAAAGCTGTGTGATTTGTTTTTTTATTAATAYACTGTTGTTTTGTTAGGTCTGTGCTACACACACTGATGTTCAAATGCTAAATGAACAGCCAGACAGAATGGAGTAAATCTGTGTCCTGTTATGCAATTTAAATAGTTCTGAAGAAAACATTAAATCCAAAGGTAATTAGTCTTAAACTCCTTTGTTACTCTAAAACTACAGTTTCACAGCATTAAATTGCATTTATAATGCATGGTTATAGTATTTGCCCCCATATTTGTTATTATCACGCACTCTGATCAAACTAATGTGAAAAAAAGAACCCTTGCATTCGTGAAAGTCAACTTTCTTATCTTCTGGCACCCCCTGCTGCTACAGTCCAATCATTGAGTTAAACTCAATGCCTCTGTCTTTTAAATGGTCTATGACTTTTTTATAGGATACTATGAATATTTATGACTAAGGTCTCCATCTGAGTTTAGCCAATCAGCGCAATGCATGAAAAATATAAATCTGCTGACAACTTGCTTTTTCTATTTCTCTCTTTTTTTTCTTTTAGCTGACATTTATCTTGAATAAGTAGAAAGAAGACTATTAGCCAAGTAGACAACAAATACCAGACAAATATATTTGAAGGGTAGGCCAGATAGGCCTGATTCAAAATGGTTTAAASCAGGGGTTTTCAAAGTGTACAAGGGTAAGCCTTCAGAGAGTAAACAAACCATAACTACTTATAAAACAGCAATAAATATATTATTGTTATTGGGCGGCACGGTGGCTTAGTTGGTAGAGCTGATGCCTCTAAGCCAGAATGTCACCAGATCAAATCCTGGTCAGGGACTTTCTGGGTAGAGTTTGCATGTTCTCTCTGTGCGTGCGTGGGTTTTCTCTGGGTACTCTGGCTGACTGCTAGGTTAATTGGTAACTCTAAATTGTCCCTAGGTGAGAGAGTGAATGGTTGTTTGTCTCTATGTGTCCCTGTGATGGATTTACGACCTGCCCAGGGTGTACCCCGCTCCTCGCACTGTGACTGCTGGAGATGGGCACCAGTGACCCTGAAAGGAATAAGTGGATATAGATGATGGATGTTATTGCTATTCAGTTTTCGATGTTGTTGTACTTAATGTTCTTTTCATATATAAAACGTTGTTCACATTTTTGTTTTATTTTATTTTAAGCATTTAAAACACCTGTGCTTTTTAAAATAAATGCAACACATTTTTTATCACCTTGCATCACAACAAATACTTTTCTTCTTTTCTTTTAGATTTATGTTCACACTGTGTGTAAATGTGGCCCAAAACCAATTGTTTTTGCACCTGTGCAAAGGCTCAGATATTTAATGAAATGGATTTTAAATGAAAATTCAACTCTGGAAGACTATGGCCTCACCTGCTCCRGCTGATCTCCACGTCTCAAGCTCAGCTGTGTCCAATCACAACCCCAGCCTCATCCAATCAGCTCCTGTCTGCCAGTGCATAAATACCAGTCGTCTCAATCACCCCGTCTGCATGCCAGCTGACCGTCAACCTACCGCCACCCKTCCTCCACCCTTCATCTTCTGAAGAGGGTGCACTTGATTCAGTTGCACGCCTCTTTCCAGTCCTTCAGCCCAGCCGGTCGAGGCAGATGGCCGCCTGCTCTGAGCCTGGTTCTGCCYGAGGTTTCTTCCTGTTATCAGGGAGTTTTTCCTCTCCATCGTCATTCAGGAGTCTGTGATGAAGTGATTCATCACAACCTGCTGGCTTCCTCTTTTTATTTTTTACCTCCACCACCAGTGTCAGGCCCCGAGGGGGATCAAATCTCCTACTCCTAACTTGGAGCATCTCATATGAGATTTCAGCTTCACTCAGCGCTCTCGTCCTCTGCCGGGGTCCGAGCGCCAAACTCTAATGCCATTTATGTCAATAACCATGTGGTCCAGTCATTTCAACAAACCTCCTAATTCCAGTCTGTCTTCTGTGAGTCTTTCCAGGTTGAATTGTATGGGGCTTCATGTAGGACTTAGGGTTGGGCATAATCGTATTGTGTGCAATTAATCGTCAGAAAAACATTAATCGATTACTTTTTGGCACTTGACAATTAATATGAATGCCACCAGGCAGAGTCCGGTCAGAGCTCCTCTCTGCTTCAAATATGAGGAACATTAAAATAAAATTCTGTAATTTATTTATCGATCAACACAATTTAAAATTTGATGTATAACCTGAAGTCTGTAATTTTGACACAGTTTGGAACAGATTTTAATGAAGAGCAAATCTTTCCCACTAAATTAGTCATGTGACTAGACCATAACGGTGTCCAGGGACTCCAGAGGATTAATCGTCAAATTAATCGTTATCGGCTAAATACCACAATTAATCGTGATTCTTTTTTTGCCAATATTGCCCAACCCTAGTAGGACTTATACCATTTTTTTTCAACCACACACTACTGTAGACTCTGTCACACACACACACACACACACACA
>NW_013952902.1:320536-321972 GCF_001266775.1 Austrofundulus limnaeus | reverse complement strand
GTCTTGAGCCAGAAACCTGTAGGGTGCCTTCTCCAGGTTGGGGAGGAGGTCCTGCCCCAAGTGGAGGAGTTTAAGTATCTCGGGTTCTTGTTCACGAACGAGGGAAGAATGGAGCGGGTGATCATCGGCAGATTGGTGCTGCGTCTGCAGTGATGCGGGCGTTGTACCGGTCTGTTGTGGTGAAGCAAGAGCTGAGCCAGAAGGAGAAGCTCTCGATTTACCAGTCGGTCTACGTTCCTACCCTCATCTATGGTCACGAGCTTTGGGCAGTGACTGAAAGAATGAGATCGAGATCTTATTTAAGTTCCACTCTTCCATAGCTTCAGTGCCAGATTTATGAACGGTATTTGCCTAGTAAATATCCAGCGTCCATGTCTCGTCTTGCCTGCCTCGTTATGATCCTGTTTCTGGTTTTTGGTCTCACGTCTTCAGTCTCTGCCCCTCTTGGATTTGTTCTGTCATCAGCCTCCCGGATTATGACCTTGTTTTTGGATTCTGGATTTACGCTTCCTGCCCTTYKCCTTCTTGGACTTGTTCYGTCATCGGATTCCCGGATTTCAACCACCGCCCGTTTACCCCGACCACGAGATAAGTCTGCTCCTCCAAACCTGGTTCTGCTCTCTGTCTGCTTGTGTATGACCACTGCTTGCCCCACGGATTATCCCCACACCTCCAAGCCCCATCAAGGTCTCTCTGTAAACACYCAAGTACCGTCAGACTTCACTTGAGGCTGTCCACGTCATTCAGGAGTTCGTTTTGGACCAAGCGCTCTTTTAAAAGGTTAGTGGCTTATTTCTATGCAAAATCTGCTCCATAGTTAATTTCAGCCACTAACCTGATCCTCTCCTGTTTAGAGCTCCTGGTCCCATTGACGTGTGAATCCAGATCCAGCTTCCTGTTTATAAATAAAACTCTTAAAACTGCTCTGGTGTTTGGCGACTCTGTGAAACTCATTCCCCCACTCATTACAGTTTTAGCACAATGCCACAAATGTTACAAGTTTTGAGGGAGCATGCAATTGGCATGCAGGGATGTCTACAAGAGCCGCTGCCCATGAACTGAATGTTCCTCTAACATGAACCATCTCCAAAAGCATTTCAGAGAATTGGACAGTTCATCATACTTTWTACTTTTACTTTTACTTGAGTAGTCAAAGGAAAAGCATTCTTGAGGACCRCTTTAGGGATCCTGAGAAGTTCAGAACAATGGGCCTCATGCAAGAACCGTTGGTACACAGATTTGTTCTTAAGTTGTGCGTACGAGTGATTTAGGAGAATTTGTGACATTCACCAATGTTTTCATATTCTAAGATTTTTTTCAGATACGAACAAAATTCAGGAGTGGTCCAGACCTGTCGTATATTTTACCAGCAGTCAGTCTGCTGTTATCCAGACGGGTTTTCTTCATTAACATTAATTAACGGTGTGGGGGGGGGG
>NW_013952902.1:318019-319806 GCF_001266775.1 Austrofundulus limnaeus | reverse complement strand
ATTTATTTATTTATTTATTTATTTATTTATTTATTTATTTATTTATTGGAGTAAAATGTCTGGATGCTCTTCAGGCTATACTTGACTAAATGATGAACAAAGATGTTTCAACCAAAAATGCGCTGGATACAGACACATCTACAAAATACATACATGTCAAGTTGTACGGATTGTTTGTAATTTACACAGATTTTCCATCATTTAGCTTGTATACAGACTTATGGATCAATCTCAAGAAGAGGAGAAAAAAACAATTACCAGTGCCATAATGTTGGACRAAAAGGTGGATATTTCTGTGCAACATTTAGAGCTGGTGAGTGAATGCAGACGGCATGATGCTGTCAAAAGTCTTGATTTCTTTTTTTGTGTTTGCATTTGTATTTGTGGCACCACAATGTGTTGTAACTCAGCTCTAAGACTAACACTTAAGAATTACTCTCACACTTAGCTAAAAGCTGAACTTAAAAGTCAGTTATCAAGCATCTCAGTCTGACTTTAAGCAAAGTATTTTTTACACTTAAGTCCATTTTTACAGTTTTTCTCAGTTGCTCAAYCACATTTCTTTAAACCATCCATCAGTTTCTCTAAACTGTAAACACAAGACCCAATTTTCAAACTAGGTTTTGCAATATTTTCAACAAAAATGTGACTTGATGATATTATTTCCTATTATTCTGTTGTGTGACAGGGAGATATCAGGACAGTCCCATTTGTTGCTATTTGTGTAGATTTAAGTGGTGGGCGTATTGAGCAAGTTCAGGGCTGGTTTTTAGTAGCGGTCTGCCCCTGTTTGTTGTTGACTATCTTATAATGTTTGTAAGGACATGTAAMCTGATTTTAGATCGCTCTTCTCCTACATATCCTCCATCTTAAACTGGAAAATCCCAATGTTGTTGTCTTTAAATTGTTTTTTTTTTAGGGCCAGCTCAATAACTCTTGAGCATGCATAGCAATTTGTGCCTTTCCACATGTTTAGGAGAACCTTTGTGTGTGTGTATCTGTGTGGGACTGCAGAGCAGAGGCTAAAGTGAAGTCTGCTTTAGCAAGGCTGAGTGGATGGATAGAGAGCATCGGTGTTAGTCGTGACTGCTCAGGCATCTGTAGGAGGATCTGACTAGCTCTTATATAACACAGCAGAACACAGTGAGCACTGCTCATAAGGCCACGGGTCATCTCTCTCAACACCTCTGCAATGATGAGCATTTATGTTTTTATGAGTGTTCAAGATTTACAATTATGTAATTTTAGAGTGGGTGTGGTAAATGGTCAAACAGGTGATGCATTTGCAGACTGGCCTAGAAAACAATATAAATACTTGTTAAAAACCAACCTTGTGGCAATTAAATTATTTAAATTAATACTGGTCTTTAGTTTGTTTGAAGTAAATGACATGGCAAGAAAAGACATATATCTATTACCTTGTAATTTATCCCACATTTCTGGCAAACAGTAAATTATATTATTATTTAACCATTTGTGCACAGATGCACATTCACAAGTGTGTTTCTGTATTTTATTTTTATTTAGTTTCAATTAGTCTTTGAGCTGTAAACCACTTTGGTCAGCTTTGTTGTTTTTAATGTGCTATGTAATTAAATTTGACATTGACACAAGTGTGCACATGTGGTGAAGAGGCATGGCTTGGTGCGAGGAGGGCTCTGAGGAACAAAGGTTGGGAACCACTGATCTAAAGTCAAATCAAGTTTATGTGGTACCGTTTGTAAAGTTACACAGTCAAAAATTACCACCAATATTTTTTTATTTACCTTTTATAAGAAAAAAAGAAC
>NW_013952902.1:314385-317450 GCF_001266775.1 Austrofundulus limnaeus | reverse complement strand
GTTCTTTTTTTCTTATAAAAGGTAAATAAAAAAATATTGGTGGTAATTTTTGACTGTGTAACTTTATAAATGGCACCCCATACAAGTTAAACTATATTTGTATAGCACATTTCATGCACAATAATAAAAAGTACATAAAACCTGTCCTTATTTATAATATATTAACTACCATTCATTTCTGTACCGTAACATTGACATTAATGCTAACCATTACCAACACAAGCCCCCAGGGCAGCACGTTTTAGAAGGAGGCATCAGATCCATCCTGTTACTTTATGTCCCTGTTTAGTGAGGTATGCTTCTCAGGATGTAGACAGATGGGCAGTGTGGCTCTTTGAATGGATCTGTGGATATTGTGGATCTATTTGTTTCAAAGAGCTGTTTAATTTTGAATGTCACGTCATCATCATCACATCGCTGTATGTAGTGACGTACAATGTAAGGGTTGTACCACACGACACATTTTCAGACCTTAATGGCTCCAAACAGTGAGTCTAATCTCAGTCAAATCTGTTCTCAGAGATTTCAGGTGCTCAAATACAAAATTCTCTTTATTTGCATGAATCACAACAAGCAGTGACAAAATCAGCAGTTTTCTGTTTATGAAAACTTAACTTTCACAAATGAATATTATATTGTAACCAATTTAACACTAGATTAGAGAAAATTGTTAAGTAATTACTTCATCCAAGTTGCATTTTATCACAAATTTAAAAAAAAATATGTCAAAACAAAAACAGTGTAATAATAAAACAAATGCAGGTGGCTTTTTAAAATATAGAGATCAAAATCTCACCMTTTATCTGTCTCCCCATGAGTGTATTTCTTGTTTCTCCTTCACASTGTTTTTCACAGTGACAGTGTGTCCAGATGGAGTGTGTGCTGTGCTCTCAGACAGCCTTCTGCTGATCTTTCCTCTTAATACCTCTGCTTTATTCCTGCTTTAAACTTGCACAGTGTTTTTTTTCTTTTCTCTGACAAATAAATCCATCCATTAAAAACATAAAACACAAAGAGTTAAACATTTAGTCTAAAACATCCTTACATTCTTGATCTAACAAATTCTGTGCTTTGCAATCAATTCTAATCCACGACAGCTAGCTAACTGCAACAGATCTGACYGTATTCAGATCTGCTGACCATCTGCTGATAGAGAAGCCGCTGAAGGATTCAGTGTGGATGAGATAAGTCAGAAAATACTGTCTGTTTCTTACATTGTTGATTATTATTGTACATACATTCTACAGTGTTAACAGTACATCACATTTAAGTACAGATTTTTGTGTTAGGATTTCAGACACATCTAAAGTGGGCCATACCACACATGTCAACCCCTTTGGACACTTACCTGTATTACCTACAGAAATCTGTAAATTTCACAAAAAATCTACAGGACTCTCACAAAATGTGATGATTTTCTTGATTATTTTACTAACAAAATTGACTATCAAGCAGAACATTGTCAGTACACACAATGATATTCAGTTARGTGTCTTTGATCAGATAAAGCTGGTGTCGCCACCTCACCCAGTTGAGGTGGTTCAGCAGATGAAATCTACAAACTGTCCAGATGACATTATCCCCAATGTGATGTTCTCACAGTCCTTCAACTCTATTGGTCCTTGTCTTTTGACATTTATTAATAGCTGTCTAAGTTCAGGTTCTGTTCCATCAGTTTTTAAGCATCAAGAGGTCAGACCTCTTCTTAAAAAACTGGTCCAGACCAAAAAGAAAAAAATACTGTTAAGTAGGTCCTCTGGATGGGTTGTGAAACGTTTCGTCTCTCCTCCAAGAGACTTCTTCAGTCTGATGAGTTTCAGGTGAACGCAGCCTTAAAAGCTCCGCCTCCACATGGACAAACAGGTTAGTCACATGCAAAAGAGGGTCATCACCTAACAATAGGCTTGATTAGATATATACTCTCAGCCTCTTAAGCTGCAGTATTGTGTAAATTCCCCCACTGTGGGATCAATAAAGTTTTATCTTATCTTATTTTGATTAGCTCTATTGTTCATAGAGGGTCATGAGCCCCATCACCTGACCCATGCCGTGTTAAGTTGGAAACATACTCGTTCCGACGCCGACTGGTCGACGTGCGGTCACGTGGTTGTTCGGCAGTCGTTTTCACACAGACCTTTCATAGTCCCTGAGACACCCTGCGCCGAGCTCAGGAAAACCTCCCTCCCGCTGAAACAAACGTCACTGCATGAAATTTCTCCCCGCAACAAAAAAGAAAAGTTAAAAAAGTCACTCACCCGACGTACAGTATTTATCCACATCTGTCCTGGTTAAAGCTCCACAGTTTTTATTAGTCAGATTCCTCCGTGCACGTCTGTTTAATCTCCATTCATGAGTTTTTCACGGTACAAAATTCTGCTTCTTGGTCGACTCGGGGAGCAAGTCGTCCCCCCCCCCCTTTTTTTTTACTGAGTGGTTGAAGTAAATGCAGCGCATAGTGCTTTCAGCACAAACACGCATGAGTTTTTCTTGGTTTGTCTATCTTTATAAAACTGCTTCAACAATCTGCTCTAGTCAGAAGAGAGTTTTTTTTTCTTCTGCTGTGTCCTTCTGAACACTTTCAGTTTCAGCACAAACAAACACACCCACGAACCAATCACACATTACCGTAGACACGGGAGGGGGGTCAAAAAGTTCTGCCAGGGGGTTGTGCCAAAAGGGGCTGTCGACACGATGCTGCAAAGCCCGGTGACGTTATTTTTGTCATTAAACTGCAACAACCCATGCCGACGTCGGCAGTTCGGAGCGAGTATGTTTCCAGCTTTATGTTCATGTAGTGAATGCAGGCGAAGCTCAACGTCCCCTTGTTTTTGTCCCTCTTTCCCTCTTTTTGTTGGTATCATTGAGGTCCTGATTCACACCTTTTGCTCACAGGGGGCGGAGTCATACTTGSAATAACAGCGTTGTAGGAGGAGGACCACTGGACACGAAGGCCTCCACCTCTGTTTAATGGTGGACGGTTTTTCTTCACAAAGATGGCTTCCTTTACTCCTCTCTSAAACCAACGTTCCTCTCTACCAAGGATGAGAACATCTTCATCCCTGAAA
>NW_013952902.1:311711-313456 GCF_001266775.1 Austrofundulus limnaeus | reverse complement strand
CATGTGAACTTTATAAATTTATAAATTTTTCCACAGAGTTGATGTGATCACTGAAATGTTGGACTTCCTGGGATTTAATTTTAACCCAGGTGTCATCAACATACCTSAACCAATGGCTCGGTGGTGTCCCTGTAAAGGACATCAGAGCTCTCTTTTCCACCTCCTCCATGTCCAGGTTTACAACAATAGGGGAAACTGGGGAGCCCATAGCACATCCATGTTTCTGCCTATAGTATTGCCCCCCATATGTGAAATAGGTTGACTCCAGACACAGTTTCAGGAGTTGACACTGGAACACAAGTTAGGAGTCATCAGAACTTAAGGCCAGCGTTTCATCAGAAGGTTTACTGGTGGTGCCGTCTCCACAACTTCAGCCTACCTTAAGGAAAATGTCAGGTCCATATTTTGTTCTACCAGTCTTCCATTCGGTAGTTTCCTTTTTATTTCATCCTTCATTTCAGTGCGTGCATCTTCAAGCCTTGTCTCATTAAGGCCCTCTGGYAAACTGAGCAAAAAGTTGAGTTCTCCCTTTTTTGGTTTCTTTATTTGCTTGTTGACAGAATCACCTTGAGTCTGGTGTCATCGTTTACCCATATTTAGAGAAACATCTCAACGTCCAGATCTGCTTCTTTTTCTTCTGTAATTGGCCATTTTGCATGCTAGGCTGTTTTTCCATCCACTGCAACCACTTGCTGAACCACTCTCCCTAAGAGAAGGATGTTTGATGATTAGGGATTGGCTACACTTTCATATTGTTGATTGGGTAAGCAGTGTAGCTGTACATGTGTTCGGCTCTCTTTTCCAGCATTTCATGCTTCMTGTCTTTTGGGATTTTTTTAAAGACAGAACCATCCTCAAGATGTTTCAGATCAGCTTGTCTAAGGCTACTGAAAAATTTGGGATGTCAAATATCAAAGGCCATGGTTCTTGCCGTTCCATTGAAGATACCGAAAGAATCTCTGTATCCGCAGAACTGTGTTGGTCCTCACTCAATGCATCACACTATTGGAGAAAGATCAAGCAGGGGAATTATTTTTAAAGTGGGTTTGTCTGGAAGGTCACTGACGTTGGTTAGATTGCAAAGTTCACAATTGAACTCTGGATCTTGAAACTCTTGAATCAAATGACTGCTGCAATTCAGGGGAGACTTGCAACATGCTCTTTAAATCTTCCATAGTTGTTGGTCTGTTTTCCAGAGTCAGTTTTCTTATATCCKCTTCAGTAAAGATGACCCTCATGGTAATTTTCTCAGGTGCCATCCTCTAGAAGAAAGAAGTCACATCAGGTTTTGTATTACATTTGAATGGAGAACTCTTAAGTTGTGTGTTTTCAGACAATGTAATGCCTGAGTGTTACAATTTGATTGTCTTCATATTTGTATGATGAAAGTGTAAAAGTGTCATTCAGACTTTTTTGTTTCACCACACACAAACGTTTTTCCTCTCAAAACAGCGTAGATGCTCATGATACCATGATGCCATGTTGCTGCAAAGAAACATTAGCTCTGAGTTTGCAACTATAATCTCTTTTATTTGTTTAAAGGAGACCAATTATGGGTCCTAGAAATGTTTATGGTATGTCTGTGGGCTATCCAGACCCTGTTCATTCAATTTAATGCACAAAGTAATTCTCAGATAACAAAAATTCCCATTTTCTAGGTCTGCCTGCTCTGACTTCAGTTCAGAAGAGCTGTTTATGTTAATGAGCTCTGTTGGTAACGCCCTCCAAAAATCTGTTGACATTAA
>NW_013952902.1:309900-311214 GCF_001266775.1 Austrofundulus limnaeus | reverse complement strand
AAAATACATTTACTTACAGTAAATATGGCCCTGGGTGCATTTTTTGGTCCTAGTACTGTTTTTTTAAGAAGTACATACCCAAAGTTGAGTAAAAAAACCTTTAAAAAGTGAATTTTGCATAATAGGTCCCCTTTGACTTCAGGCAGTGCTGAACATGAACCTGCAGAAACAATCATGCTGGCAGTATGTTGAATTCCATCTGCAAAAGCAGTGGARACAGTAAGGATGGTGGTTGTTCCTGGAACGTTTTGACGAAGAATGGTCTGCACATTTTCTGGGTAAGATGTTATCACTGATGTGGTAACCTTGCGTACCTCAATTGCTGGTTTAAAAAATTAACTTCCATTTAAATAGTATGCCATTAACTTCTGATGCTTGAGTGACATAGTCAGAGCTACGTTGTTGTAGTTTTGGGCAGTACGGATAACTTTCTTGAAAAATGTATGTTTCCCTTCAAAGCACATTGTCCAGACATGAGAAAGAGGACRAAAAGTCATGATGAGGTCAGGGTAATGTTCAATGAAGTGATATTTTGGACGCAACCTGTTTTGTGGGAATGTGTTTGTAAAAGTTGCCGGTGTTCTGACAGTTTGTATCGCAGAATGTCAACGGATTCTACTGTGTGGTTTGTGACTACAGACAGTTCAGCTATGTCTTTGAGGAGTAGAAGTATTTCCCAGMCATCCTCGCCCTCTGGCATCTTGTGAGCTATGAGTAAAGGTAGCAATATTATGAAGGCCCAGTTTTCATGTGCATTTCCTCCTATGGTTCCTTTTGCTTGAAAGCCTGGTGTAATGGGTTGAYGCTGGTCAGTTTTATCATAAGAACCATATGGAAAGGTCTTAATTGCTTTATTAAGGACCTCCAATGTGAAAAACTTCTTGGATTCTGATGAATTGAGTGCCTCACCATCCATGAACCTCACTGCACGTCGCRGGATGCCTCCTGGGTGCCTTTCTCTAGGAAGTGATGAAAAACTTACTGCAAGGWTTAGTATGAATTGTACTCTTCTCTGGTTCAGGAATGTCCCAGGAAAATCTAGAAATGTAGCTGGGCAGAGGAATGTTTGAGTTTCCCAACCTGAGGATCTTTTTCCACAACAACCTAAGCACAGATAAGATCAATGAGATGGAATGGTTAAGACTATAGAGAGGACAATATGTGCATATTTGATCTAAAGTCCTTTATTAAGGCGACGTTCACACTGCTGGCAAACGTGACCCAAATACGATTATTGGGTGAATGCCTTTAGGCATTCAACCTATTGTTTTTGTTTTTCTCTATATTGTACGTTTTTCGGCACGTATCTCGTCC
>NW_013952902.1:304629-305819 GCF_001266775.1 Austrofundulus limnaeus | reverse complement strand
TGTGAACGTTCACACAAAAAGATTGGATTTTTTAAATCTGAATTGAACATTAGGACCTGCCGTGTGAACGTAGCGTAAGACGGGTACGCAAGAGAAGACTTTCTTAGCTTTGTAGTAAACAGTTTTTGTTAAATTTTTGAGTTCATCCATCCTTCCACCAGAGAAAGATTCTTCTGTAACACTAACAGTTTTAGAAAGTTTAAAATGAAACGATTGATCTAAAATACACCTAACGTGTGTGTCCTCCCAGTTCACAGTTCCACATACAGTTTATAAAAAATGGGGACAGACTTCAGAGTTTTGTTTTTTGCAGGAACAGCCAAAACTCTGCTACACTGTAAGATTCTGAAGTGGCAAAGAAAAACGTTTTTGACTAGGTGTGATATTTGCAAAAGGAAGTGTTGATAAGTACTGACAGAAAACTGGCCAGACTGCCTCCCAGAAAAAATGTGAGTTGTTATTCAGCGTGTGGAGATAGAAACAGCGCACATCTCTGACACATAAACATGACYTGAACAACTGCCGGCACTTCTTCTGTGAATCTGCTAAAACACAATTCACATCAATGATGAAGAGCTGATTATTGTCACAATCCTTTTAAAGATAAAAAGGGACTAGGTGAGGCACATCAACCCATTGGTTTTTGCCTCCACTCATTTGGACATATAGGGTTAAAGTTTTGTTTCTTTTTGTGTGAAGTGTTCTTTAATGTGACCAAATAAAAATCATTCATTCATTCATTCATTCATTCATTCAGATTAAAGATTTAAAACGTATGTTCACATGAGGTTATTTCTCTTGAAATTAATTATTGGTATTTTCCCAATAAAAACTACGTCTCTAAACTTTGCATTCATAGAGAGGATTTTATATGTGTGAGGATATCTAAATGTCAAATTATTTTGAAATTGTAACACATTCCTATAAACTCTTTAAAACTTCAATTTCACTTATGAATTTTTCTACCAATAGAGATTCTGGGAAAACATAAATATTTATTAAATTAGCAGCTCTGTTTCTGACCACAATTCCTGGAAAGACAAAGGTCACAAACAGAAAAGAAAAGATTTTATTGAGTATCGAGCAAGCAGATTTAGAAATATCTTATTCTTATCAAACCACCCTAGCCATGTATCTGTGTGTGTGTGTGTGTGTGTGTGTGTGTGTGTGTGTGTGTGTGTGTGTGTGTG
>NW_013952902.1:301211-303703 GCF_001266775.1 Austrofundulus limnaeus | reverse complement strand
AACAACAACAACAACAACGCAATAAATCAGGTGTGGAACAACCATTACATTATATGACGTATACAGAGCTCGATCATTAAATAACTCCATTACTTTATGCAGTACTCCAATAGATCTAGCAACTGTTCTTAAATAATTTATGTGAGGTATCCATGTTAGCTTTTCATCAATGATGACACCCAGAAACTTCACCTCACTATTCTACAGATCTCAACACCATCAACTTTGAATGGAACTTTAATATTTCCCTTTCTGTTACCGAATATCATATAGTTAGTTTTATCTAAATTTAATGATAATTTATTAGTTGTAAACCAATTTTGTATTTTCACAAATTCTGCTTGCATAATTTACAACATCTGTTTTATGTCATTACCTGAACAAAAAAATGTAGTGTCATTTGCAAATAAAATACATTTAAACAATCCTGACACATTAACCAAATCATTCACATATACAATAAATAATTTTGGTCCGAGTACAGAACCCTGAGGAACTCCACACATAATGTTACAGAGTTCAGATCTTACTTAATTTATCTGTACAAACTGTTTCCTGTTTTTTAGATAACTAGATATCCACTTTAGTGCTGGTGTAACAGAGATAAAAGAAAATGTTAATGAATTTCACCAAAACTGATGTGCAGGCCTTCTTTAGAGCCACCTACTGGTAGTTTAGCGCAACTGCATGCTAGGGGTCCTTCAGGCACCTTCAGGGTTTCCCCAGCAGAACTATGATGGAAGCTGGTGGAGGTAGGTGCACCTGAAGCTGCTCTATACTTCACATTTCTTGTCTTTTTTGTCCTGAACAGACCTAGGCATGCAGTTGTGAAACGCACTGACAGCATTTTGTGGTGTTTGTTGTACCAGATCTTCACAGTCCTGTGTCTGCGGCCTGATTTAAAAATTACACTTGGCGATCCTGGTGAGGAAAGAGACAARGCAGAGCGGTTACACTGGTCCTCTAATGCCATATTTCTGTAGCTTTTCAAGAAGAATATTGTGATCAATGGTGTCGAATGTTTTCTCCAAATCAACATAAATACTAGCACAGTATTGTTTTTGTTCAACAGCAGTTGTTATTTGTTCCATCAAATCCATAAGAACCATTGAAGTAGTTATTTGCTCTGAACCCATAGTGACTGCTACTTATGATATTCTGTTTATTGATAAATTGATCCAGTCTAGCCACAAATAATTTCTCTAAAATCTTTGAAAACTGTGGTAACAAAGATAATGGTCTATAGTTATTAAATGTGCATTTGTCACCATTCTTATAGAGAGGGATTACTTTAGCTATTTTCATGTTGTCTGGAAATATTCCAGTAGAAAATGATAAATTACATATATAGGTAAATGGCTCTATAACACAATCATGTCCTTCACCAACATCATATCCATYTCCATCCAGTCTTTTGATCTTTTATCTGCAAGATTTTTTACAATACTCRGTATTTCTCCCTCATCAGTTTRATCAGAAAGATGCTGTTGACACAACCCATGACTGTATGACTTATGTTATTGTGTACTTTTGGTATTTTTGATACAATACTTGGGCCAACGTTTGCATAGTACTGATTAAATTTATTCACTATTTGATTTGGATCATTTATGTCCTTTTTGTCTTTTACAAAATAATTTGAAATACCTGAAGATGTTTTATTTTTTTTTTCAAAACACTTCATTATTCTCCATGTTGTCCTCAAATCACCATTACTTTTGTCTAATAAATCACTGTAATATTCCTTCTTATGTTTTCTTATAATCCAAACCAATTTGTTTGAATATTTCTTGTATTTATCCTCTGATTCTTTTGTTCTCAATTTTAAGAAACAAGAATACAAGTAATTCTTTTTTACAAGCATTCCTTAACCTGTTCGTCATCCATGGTTTGTCAACATTTCTCTTAGCAGTTTTTTTGCAAACTATTTTTTCATACAGATTTTCCATAATATTCATAAAGACATCATATGCTCCATTTACATCAAGAACACATCATTCCAGTTTTGTTTTTTCAAATCATCTTTCAATTTGTCCAAGGCTTTTTTGATGTGTTTCTCTTTTTTTCTTTATTAAAAATACTTTTTCACTGTACTGAATGTTTTTACAAATTGTAAATATTGGCAAATGATCACAAATACCAGTTATCAAGATTCCTCTCAACACCTCTTCATTTCTTATATTTGTAAAGATATGGTCAATCACTGTATCACTGTGTGCACCGTTAAAGGATAAATATTGCTATTTAAATGTAACTATTCAGTGTTCTCTGGAAAGCTAAACACAAACATTCATCCTTTTGGTCAATAACATTTCTCTTCAAAATCAAAAACATGGACGACACAAAGAATAACAACCATTCACTCAGAAAAATAATAGTTTCAATTAATACAACTTAGAGGTCAGGGTAAAAGAAACTGACTGCACGTAGTGTCGATCAAACAAAGTAAGGAATTATATTGTGAAATATTCTATTCCTAAGTACTGTACAGC
>NW_013952902.1:298572-300468 GCF_001266775.1 Austrofundulus limnaeus | reverse complement strand
GCTTCACTCAGATCAGTGACCTGTGTCTAAAAAATAAAATGAATTATTATTATTATATTTGAAGACAATTTTCCCCTTTTTTTTGAAAGAGACATGACAAACTTAAAACTTTAAAAGAACTTGGTATTGAAGGAAACCTCTGAGCACCAATTTTCTGTCAGTTCTCAGTGTGATGTTTGACTGGCAGCAGCTGCATTTTAATGCTATTATCTGGTCAGGCATTGGGCTGCAGAGCAATCTATACAATCATCCAGTCASAATCTGTATTTAATGTTCATTTCAGAGTATGAGAAACGTATAATTTAAGTTATATAAAGTTTAGGATAATTTTGTTGGCAGACGTACTTTTTCAAGAAGCTAAGACTTTTACACTTGTCCACTTGACGTCCTTTTTCACCCTCATCAGACGCTGTGTGACATTTCACCATCTTTAACAGTTTTGAAGTTAACTTAAAACTTCAGTACATTTCAGCGAGGGAATTTGATATCTCACTGCACATCCAACCTAGTTGAGCATGCAGGGAGGGTGATGTATGTGTACACAATATTAACGCAAGCAAACAAAAACATATGCATTCGCTTCCCCCATGTCAGATAGACAAAACACTACCTGCTAATGGGTGCATAAGTGAGAATAAAAATGTGCTACATATAGACTATATAAGATACAGAGCTAACTGGATACGTGGTACAACATTGCTCGGCTGATGAGTGGGGTGAAACTGAAGGACTAAATGAGCTGATGAGAAGATTAGAAACAAATAAAAGGGGGAATATTATGTGTTTCTCAGGCATATATTTAATATCTATYCCATAATAAAGTAACTATGTCACCTTCAGTTGTTATTAAAATGTTGTTTATATGTTTAAATAGAATATAAACTTGACTACACGTCATATCTCTTTCTGAACACCTTGAAATTGGCCTCTGTCTCTTTAAGAACCTCCTGATTCAGTCCAGCCCATTTCAACAGGTCATCACAGCCGCTTCTCTCTGCAGGGCTCTACTGTTACAACCTGGAGCGTCGTAGCATGCTTTGTTGTAATGATAATTTAAAAAGCAGCAACATTATACAATACCAGTTTTGGAAAATTGCATCTCAGGATACATATGAACCTTATCAGATCAGAAATTATGTTTTCTAAAGAAACGGAGCGATTACAGAGACGACTTTGCAGCTGGTAAGATTGTTTCAGTTGCACACACACACATGCAAACATACTGATCGTAATAAGTTACAAATCTTAACACATAGACCAAATAATGATGTGAACAAAACAACATGAGTAGTTTTTCAGCTTACCTGGGCAGGTGACAATGCTGTTTAATACAAAAAGGACTGAAATGAGAAGCTGTATTGGAGCTCAGCAGACGTGGTTTCACCTGGTGTTTGTTTCCTTTGTTGCTGCCAATCACCTGCTGATAGTCACGGGCGGGACACGCATGTGTGTGTGGGTGCGGGGGTGTTCGTTTACTTTGTTCCTGCTGATAATCAGTGTTGCCAACTTAGCGACTTTGTCTCTAGATCTAGCGACTTTTTTTCCCGAAAAGCGACTAGCGACAAATCTAGCGATTCTCCCGGTGTTTTTAGAGACTTTTAGGAGCTTTGGCGACAGCATTTTCCAAGCAATTTTTTCCTTCCCTCCTCCTTTCCTCCGCAAGCAGCGAGCGGCGTGGTGAGCCCCTCCCCCTTTCTAAAGCCATCTGAGTCACTGAAGCCTCGTGCAGCACCCCCAACCCCTACCCCCAGCCCGGCTGAAGCCAGATGAGAGGCACACGCTGAAAATGAATCACGCATGTGCAAAGCTGCCACTGCTTCTGTCTGGTTTACAAAGCAGGATGTAATATTTATTGTAATCTTTTTTTACTGGTACTGTCTCTCTAAACTAAATCTC
>NW_013952902.1:289213-292132 GCF_001266775.1 Austrofundulus limnaeus | reverse complement strand
CTCTTTTCCACTTCCTCCAAGTACAGGTTTGCAACAATAGGAGAAACTGGGGATCCCATGGCACACCCATGTTTCTGGAGAGACGAAACGTTTCACTAGAGAAGAACCCGTCCAGAAGACCTATACAATTTTTTTCTTTTTGAAAATCTATGTACAATAAAAAAAACAAATCACAAATAAAATGAAAGGTGACAGAAAGAAAAAATAATCTTATATCTGCACCTTTTTTCTCAAAAAAGTAAATTTAAATAATGATCTTCAAACAAAACTAACAAAACAAATAACCTCAAATCCTAACTTAGCATCATTTCGTATGTACACACATTATATTATTTCATATTTTTTAACAAAGTGACCTTAACCATTTTCTTAAACATCACCATTGTTCTTGCATTTTTGACCTCACTGTCCCGATTATTCCATAGTCTTATTCCTTGTACCAAAGTACATCGTTCCCTTAAACAAGTTCTAAATCCAGGTTTCACAAACATCTCCACCCCTTTCAAATTATATCAACTTTCTCGCTTAACAAAATTCAATTGGATGTTTAAAGGCAATAAAGTATACAGTACCTTTATGAGCCTTATACATAACCTGAAAAATATTATAATCAACCAACTCATGGAACTTCAATAATTTCAACTGATGAAATAATACATTTGATGGGTGACTGTAGTGTTTACCAGCAATAATTCTTACAGCTCTTTACTGTAAAACAAAAATAGGGTTTATAATTGTTTTGCATGCTTTCCCCCAGACTTCAATAAATCAGGTGTGGAACAACCATTACATTATACAGCATATACAGAGCTCTATCATTAAATAACTCCCTTACTTTATGCAGTACTCCAATAGATCTAGCAACTGTTCTTAAATAATTTATGTGAGGTCTCCATGCTAGCTTTTCATCAATGATGACATGCAGAAACTTCACCTCACTATTCTACAGATCTCATCACCATCAACTTTGAATGGAACTTTAGTATTTCCCTTTCTGTTACCGAATATCATATAGTTAGTTTTATCTAAATTTAATGACAATTTATTAGTTTTAAACCAATTTTGTATTTTCACAAATTCTGCTTGCATAATTTCCAACATCAGTTTTATGTCATTACCCAAAAAAATGTAGTGTCATCTGCAAATAAAATACATTTAAACAACTCTGACACATTAAACAAATTATTCACATATAAAATAAATAATTTTGGTCCGAGTACAGAACCCTGAGGAACTCCACACATAATTTTACAGAGTTCAGATCTTACTTCATTTATCTGTACAAACTGTTTCCTGTTTTTTAGATAACTAGATATCCACTGTAGTGCTGGTCCTCTAATGCCATATTTATGTAGCTTTTCAAGAAGAATATTGTGATCATTGGTGTTGAAATTTTTCTTTAAATCAYCATAAACACTAGCCCAATATTGTTTTTTGTCAACAGCAGTTGTTATTTGTTTCATCAAATCCATAAGAGTCATTGAAGTAGAGTTATTTGCTCTGAAACCATATTGGGGCAGGGAACAGGTGTGAGTGGGCATGGCTAGACTGAGGAATGAAGGCTGACAATGAGTGTTTTGGACACATTAAATGTTGAGTTTTAGTGTATTCTCTGCGTAGCCTGTGCTGTGGTAAAACCCTTTTTAAGATGTTTTGGTGATAACTCTTTTGACCTCAAGGCTTAACTTCATAGCTGATATCAGTTTTTGCTTATAATAACTGTAAAACCTTGTGCAGAAAACTGTGTAMCCTCTCAGTTGTGTTCAGCAAATTCAGTTATGCACAGGTGAACTCCAAGCCAAAAGCGTTTGAGAAGAGGCAGCTTTCATTCACCAAATATATCCAATTCCTTCATTTTCATGTCAAAGTTCACAGTTGGCCTCTGGGGAAAAAGCTGTTAACTTTAGGACAGTTGTCAGTGCTGAGGTTGGGGAATTCCAGCAACGGTAATACAGACACTCCTGTTTACCTGAAACACACATGTGTTTAGGCTTTTAGTTGATCTCTCTCTCTCTCTCTCTCTTTCTTAAAAAGAAAAAAAACATTGATGGCACAACAATAAAAGCAGCTCGTTCCAAAAGTCTCATCAATAATCAAGCTGGGGTGAGCCACTGAGGAACACACCATCCACAAAGGATGCTGCTGCTTTACACTTTGATCACTTTGATCACTTCGATTAGCAGCTTCACCAAACAACATCCACTATCTTCAAGTCAATCTGACCACAACTACCAGCTCCTTACAAATAAAATGGTTTTTTTTTTTGTTATAGAGAAATCCACAAAACAGTGTTACTCAATGGGAACCTCTGCTCAGGCTATTTTCAGAACACTGGCTACGTGAAAATGGTATACGTACAAACTCATACGCAGATTTCAATCATAGTGCTCCGATTTACCTATTTACCGAAGGCTAACAGCTGGATTCGAGCAATGGGACGAGCCAAATTCATCCCAAAAAAAGGTGCAACCATAGATTAATGTCTGCTCCAAAAATTTTATCGGAGGTAAAAGACCAACACAAAACCACCTGGATCATATCCCTACTAGCCTGGCCCTTGCCTTCCCACGCAATTACGCTAAATTCTAGTTTCCTTCACTGCTCCGTCTGGGATTTCTCCCATAGACAAGGATTTCTTCAGGAGAATTTCATTCGGAACAATCAGAGAACAGAATGTAGATTTTCTGCACAGTGTCTGCTTGTAGTTTATTTTACCTGGGCCAATCAACAAACAGAAGGCGGAGTTTTGAACTTTGTTGATTTTCTGCACAGTGTCTGCTTGTAGTTTATTTTACCTGGACCAATCAGCAAACAGGAGGAGGAGTTTTGAATGACGTCGATGTTCTGCACAGTGTCTGCTAGTTATTTTAGCATACGGCAGTGGAGGAAGTGAATGAAGCCAGTCCGTGTTGATAAGGC
>NW_013952902.1:282355-289173 GCF_001266775.1 Austrofundulus limnaeus | reverse complement strand
TCTCCTCTCAGTAGGGTTGTTTACAGCACACGTGATTTCCGGTTAGCTTCTTAGCTTAGCCTCCGTCACAGTGGAGCTGGCACTTGTGGCCAACCGATCCAATCAATTTAAACTTCAGCAGAGGCCACGCCTCCAGCAAGAATCCCTTCTCTATACCAGCGAGTCCAGACCCTCGTACAAAGTGAAGGACAAGGGTCTGGTTTTTACCAGGCTATATCATACAGTTACGTAAATCAGATTGTTTTTTACTGCAGCCTACTGCTATTTGCACTCTGCAGTCAGTCATACATTCAGTAATAATATTACTACTTACACAAATTTTAAACATAATGTTAATTTTTCCCCCTCATTCGTGAACAAGACCCTGAGATACTTAAACTCCTCCACTTTGGGGCAGGACCTCTTCCCCGGCCCGGAGAAGGCAGCCTACCATTTTCCAGCTCAAGACCATGGTCTGGGATTTGGAGGCACTGATCCTCATCTCGGCTGCTTCACACTCGGCTGTGAACCGCTCCAATCAGAGCTGGAGATCAGGATCTGATGAAGCCAATAGGACCACATCATCTGCAAAAAGAGAGATGTGATCCTAAGGTCACCAAAACAGATCCGTTCAACACCTTGGCTGCTCCTAGCTGAGCTTTATGGGACAAGTTTTCTGATGGAAGCTGCTCGGCCCCGTTAGAGCCACTGCACTGTGCGTCTCTGCTGGATGTCAGAGACAAATAGAGATTTAATTTACGCGGCACTAATAGGGACAAGGCATTTCTTATTTTGTGAATGTTTAGTTTTTAATAAACACCACTGTTTGTTTTAGTAGCCTGCGGTTATTGGGACTAGTTTTTCTGATCTTCACTCTTCATCAGCTCAGGTGGTGGCCTGCAACACAAATAAGCTGTGCGGTATGATTGGCCTGACCGGTGCTGAGGAGAGGTAGAGAAGCCATTTTATAAGGCATAGTTGGGAGCACAATGGACCCGGAAAAACATCAGTGCCCTAGAACCTGTCACTTCTTGATGTCGCGCTCGCCCTGTGTAGATGCACCACATGCAGSAGGCCAGTGGTTCACTTTAGGTTCACTTTAGCCTGTGGGCCAGTTCACAGACTGCAATGAACCACCAGCCCACTGACCTGTGTCTGGGTCGGTGGTTCAGTTCGTGGGCCGGTTCATGGACTGCAATGAACCACRGGCCCWCTAAGCCAGCGYCCCACCAGGGATTTCCCRGGTAGCCCCYTATGCCAGTCCAGCCGTGAGCAGAGGTGACTGATCAGTGCAGAGATAAACTCTCCTTTTCACTGTAGAAAAACARAATCATGTTAAAAGGGAATTTTGTCACTGTGCAATCATCACAATTAGGGTCGGGTATTGAAAGGGTTTATTTTGATACCGGTGCTAAATCGATACTTTCAAAATGGTACTGGTTCCTAAACAGTATTTAAATCGGTACTTTAAAAATAAATAAATAAAACACACACTCTTACAGAAGTTTATGAAGCAATGATTATTTCTGAGGCAAAGTCAAACTTGAAATTGACCAACTTATTAACTTAGAACCATTAATAATTTGTTTTTGCACCAAATATTCTTAAATCATTTGTTGTAGGTGGAAGTTTCTGCATCTTATTTTGTAAAGTGACACCACACTTTGGACCATTTTGCTTTCAACATCTCGACTATAATATATAACTGTTATCTGCAACAGCACCTGTTCAGCCCCTCTCCATGAACTCGGTTCTACTCAATTCACTTTGGGTCGAGTCGGTTCTGCTCAGTGTGTGTCTCCACGCAGTGGGTGTGATAATGTGCAATGTCTGCAGCAGCTTCAACTGTTGTGTTAAAAATAAAATAAAAAAAAGCCTTTGTGGTCTTACCGTTCGGACTTCACTTTTATTTATTTATTAATTAATTATCACAGTGCTGTTTAGCTAGTGCTCATGGGCAGCCACTTTGTTCGAAACCTCCTATCTGCTCAGCTTCATCTCCATCACCTCTCTTCAGGAAGTGTTTACAAGTTCTGCCTTTCCCAAAAAGGCAGATTTCACCATGTCGTCATATGGCGCTGCACGCTCGTATTCTTAAACAAAAGCAGCTCTCTCCAAGAGGAAATTTGCTGTCAGTCAATCCAAGAGTTAATCCACGGGCAGAATTTTGCCTATGTCAAAATCATAAGCGTGCTCGCTTCTACCCGAACCACCGGAGAGGAGGTTCTGAGGGAGCTCGCTTGGAGACGCATTGGGCCGAGACCGAGCAGAGTCGAACCGCGTTCAAGAGTGTCTGTGGAGATTGTGTGCGGCGGCTGTCACTGTTAACAGTGAACACCAGAGGGTGCAAATTAACAGCTTTCTTTGAGGCACCGGAATAGGGGACCAAAGTTAAAGTTGTGTTTCGGTCTGTGCACTACCATGGATGTTCGCCCCGGTGCCATACTGGAACCCAGTTTCGGTACCCAACCCTAATCATAATGCAGGCTGCATCATTTGGAGAGAGAGAGAAAAAAACTCAATCACAGTAATGATGGAGATATGCAGGTGTAGATTGTCACAAATTACTGGCTTTTCTCTCGTTGTGCATGGATATAGAGTAAAGTGCAGTCTTACAATTTTTTTCAAAAAATTTCCTTAAAATTAATTTAATTAGTTCTCAGAGCTTCCCGCACCACACATCTTGTGAAATTATTTGCAGTCCTGTGGATTTGTTGCGTAAATGACAAATTTATGAAACAGGTAAATGTCCAAAGGGGGTTGACGTATGTGATCAGATCTCTGGACAGCCGCAGGTGCAGCGGTTGAAAGGTACTGTAGCCACAGATACAGGAAGGTGAGCTCTCTCATTTGTTTGAAGGAAAACACAATCACATTAGTTAAATGTGAATATTATCAGTGCAAATATTGTAGACCAACTCAGGCTGTCTGCTCTGAATGCACCTGCCTTTCAAACATATATAGACACTGAAACAGCAATGCAACCAGTTTCAAGGTTTAWTAAATCACACTGTGGGTGCAAAATGATATCTGCATTTCCTCTGCCCAATATTTAGATTTTTGATCTGGTAATCATCCTATAATCTGCACATTTGTGAAGGCAGACATGCTAAATGGGTTGCGACTGCTGTTTTGCTCATCTGACAGAGGCAGTCGTTGCTGCTCACTGTTAATAAATCAGCTTTGCTTGCACTATCAAGTTTGCACGTGGTTCTGTATGTAGTGAATCATTGATGAATCGAGGCACAAGTCATTACACTGTCAATGTAGTGCCACAAAAAAAGTTGTGTAGAAACACAACATATTTGCTCTTATAGTCACTGTTCATCATTTCTAATAACACATCTTCCTTACTTTTAACACAGCCCATATTTCAATTMCTGCATTCACAACAATAAACAAATACTGCATATTATTTATTCATTTATTGATTTCATATAAAAATAAAAATTTTATACACAGTAAAGAAAAAATCTAACTTGAAATGAAAGGAGGCAGAAAGAAGAAAAACATCTTACAACTGCCCCTTTTTTCTAAACTTAATTTCAAACAATAATAATCAAAACACAAAACAGATTTAAAACTTCAATTCCTRTTCATACAACAACTTTTGATATACATTATACCGTTTCATATTTCTTTAACAAACTTATTTTATATACAGATATACAGATGAGTGTCACTTTGACTCTTGATCAGCTGTTCAGATGAATCCAGTTAATAAACTGCCAAATACCAAAACTCTTCAAAATTTATTCCACTATGTTTTTATTCAATGATTTGCTGCAGTTTCATTTTTATCACAGTTGTTTAGTGATGTCTGTGGTTATTTACACTTAAGATCATGTTGGTCTGAGGTCCATTATAATAATGCTCAATGTGAAACACGTTACAAAATGTGAGCAGATATTCAAGAGTAACTATCTGAGGCTAAAGTGATGCAGTTATAAAATCACTGAAATGGCACCTGTAGAGGTTACTGTTGTTATGGATTGCAGACATTATTTCTATATTATATTTAACAATATTTAATATTTCTCCATGAAGTAAGCAGCATTCTATCTTCCCTGTAAACAGTGTTGGAAAAGCACTACTTTCCTCAGCCCAAGGTGTCTGATGGTTTGCCAAAATCTCTTTGAAGCAAAGCAAATGTCATGTTCCACAGCATTACCAAGTTCCTCCCACACTTTATTTCTTGTTTTTCAAAGTGTTTGAACCATTCTGCCCGGCCTGCTGGCAGTTGCTTCAGGCATTTTACAAGTTAACAACCTTTGTAGATCGTGTTTTTTTTATATGGATCCTCTCACTTCAAACTGGCAGCAAATTCTCATTAGATGTTTACGACTGTTGGTATTTAGGCAGATGCTCCCTGTCCATCTGATTCAGCTCATCCTAAGATGAYTAGCTGTCATTATGTCAGCACTGTGTTTGGCTAAAATGCCAAAGTCTCARGGCTGGACATTAGGTGAAACAATGAAATACAGTGATCCAAGAATCCCTGGAATTTAGATGTAATGTCCCACCTTCTTCCATTCAGGGTGTCCACCAGGCGCGATTCTAGGATCTGACAWATACACTGGGTGAAACAAGGATCTGATCCCTTGCTGATTTTGCAAGTTTGCCCACTTACAATGATATGAACAGTCTATAATTTTAAGGGTCGGGTAATTTTAACAGTGAGATAGAATATAAAAGAAATCTAGAAAATTACATTGTATCAATTATATAAATTTATTTGCATTTTGCAGAGAGAAACAAGCATTTGATCCCCTACCAACCATTAAGAGTTCTGGTTCCTACAGACCAGTTAGACCCGTCTAATCAACTCATTACCTGCAGTAAAGTTCAGRCTATTTATCATTAAAGARTAAAGACAGCTGTTTTAAATGGTCGCCTGTATAAAACACTCCTGTCCACAGACTCAGTCAGTCAGACTCTAACCTCTACATGGGCAGGACCAGAGCTGTCTAAAGATGTCAGGGYCATGATCATAGACCTGCACAAGGCTGGAYTAAAKTACAAACCATCAGTAAGATGCTGGGTGAGGAGGAGACAAGTGTTGGTTCAGTAGTAAGACAATGGAAGAAAAACAAAATGTCTGTCAGTCAACATGGATCTGAGGCTCCATGAAGCATTTTTTTAAAATATCACCTGCTTCGGTCCTGACTGGCTGGCAGCACTCATCACGCTCACCTGTTCTGGATCTGGCTCATCAACCCTCGGGCTTTATAAGGCTGTTTGTTGYATCAGATCCTCGCTGAAGGTGTCATGGGAAAGGCGTAGGAACCAATCATGAAGTTTTGGGTGGACAGCAGACGAATCTGCAAGATCTTTGTGTGTTTCTGTGTGGTGTTTAGTCCTTCTGTCATCTGGTCAACTGTTCCATTATGGCTGGTGAAAGAACCTCATGTYGGTACAGAATTGTTGCAAATTAGAAAATAAATAAGAATGCAGAACTTACCCGTTTATTTTACTGTTATTTAGAAGAAAAATATCCTGAATATGTTCAGGTTTTTACAGCTGGATCTAAAGKCCCTGAATCAGGCCGAACTAGTTGTGCTGCTGTTGTCCCAAAATATAATCTTGAAATTGGTAAGTGAACGTCAGACTTTTTAAATGTTTTCTCAGTCGAACTGTATGCCATATATCTGGCTTTAGAATGGATAAAATTATCCTCTTTACACAACTTTATTATTTGTAGTGATTCCTTTTCTTCTTTGTCATGTATTGGATRAGGAGCATCAAAATCAAGACAGGATTTATTAATCAGAACTTTGATAGTTCATTCTCAACTGGTTAGGGAAGGAAGAAATATTGTGTTTATGTGGGTTCCTGCACTTAGAGGGGTTCAGTGGAATGAAAAGCAGATCAGATAGCTAAACATGCTCTTAACATGGAAAGTATAGACATTAATATTCAGTTATGTAAATCAGAAGGTAAAAGTATTGTTTGGAAACATATAAATCAGACATGGCAACAGCAGTGGGAACAGGAAACAAGGGGAAGACATKTTTTTYCAATYCAGAATATAATTTAC
Organism: Austrofundulus limnaeus; assembly: GCF_001266775.1. Lineage (NCBI taxonomy): Eukaryota > Metazoa > Chordata > Actinopteri > Cyprinodontiformes > Rivulidae > Austrofundulus > Austrofundulus limnaeus. Next base: position 283,157 of record NW_013952902.1, on the reverse strand, counting down.
AGATCCAGGTAGGGGGGAGGAAGTAGGAGGGAGGAATCAATATTGACAAGATTAAGAGTAGGTCATACAAATCTAAATAGTACTTTATTTCTCATAGGGCAACATAATAATGGATACTGTGATTTTTGTCAAATGGAAACTGTGAATCATGTTATTATGGACTGTTGTAAATATTCAGATGAAAGGAAACATCTTCTGGACCAACTATCTACTGGAATAACAAGTGCTGTTTGAAGGAAATATTGGAATGGGGATCTAGTAAAGGTGGGCAGAAATATTACATGTATTACCTGAAGGTAACAGGTTTATATAAGAGGATATACAGTACAGTAAGTAGTAAGAGCTAGCTCCAGTAGATGGCGGTAATACACCAAATGGATGTCAACTGGCTCTCACAGAAGAAGAAGATCCTCGCTGAAGCATGGCTTATGTTTTGGTAAAGCATCAGTTACTTCTYTAAACCAGTTTACCTAACTCATGTTTGTTTTTTACCTGTCTTCAAGATGAAAGAGTTCCCTGAGCGTTTTGTGATCCACCTGTGAAAACCTCACCTGAGAACCCTGTCTGAGCCTCTCACCTGATCCTCTCAGTGTGCTGCCTGTCTGCCTCCAGCCAACACTCACCTGAGATCCTGGAACTTCTCCTCCATGCCAAGCCTCCTGCACCAACCTGTAAGACAAACCTTTATCCTATCTTTGCTTTTAAATCGTTGGATTACCCCAGGGCTGGGCAGTCCTGGTCCTGGAGGGCCGCAGCCCTACATGTTTTACATGTTTCCTGCTCCAACACACCTGATTCAGTC
>NW_013952902.1:280010-281365 GCF_001266775.1 Austrofundulus limnaeus | reverse complement strand
GGGAATCCTTAATCAAAATTATTCAGAAACCCAACATCATGCTGGTAAAACAAATATTAAGTGTTTTAATTTCAGTACAAAAATATATCACAAATACTTTGTTTCATTAAAATTAAATTATTTTATGCATTTGTATCAGTCTAAGTAATWAACAATAGCCTGACTGCACTAATATTTACATGTTGTGAATAAATTGAGAAGCAGTTTTTGTGTAGCCATGTGACAAAGTTAAAACTAAGCGTCACTAAACTGAAACAAAGGTTTGGATGAGAGCTTTGAAAGGAAGCAATCAGAAAAGTTTCCAGCACTCATTACGAGAGGTGTGTTGTTTGCCGGGACATGAGTAGAGTCCCTTTGCTGTGAAAAACCTGTGGGGGACTTCCCTGTTCAGGGTGCAGGGAAATCACACAAACACAAACATTAGCACACATGCACGTGCACACAGTTATTATTTGTGTCATATTCATAAATGTATTTCCCCTCACTGTCACTGCAGTCAGTTACAGTGGATGAATGTAGAAGTGTAAAACTGTTGCCATCATGTGTGATAAGTTGTCAGCGTACTGCACATATTTGCTCTGGGTGGGAGAAAACGGTTTGTGGTGAGCATTTCCTGTCAGTGACAAGTTAATGGGACCACCTTTATCTCAGAGTAGGGGAGAGCCCCCTGATCCCCCATGTGTGTCTCCTCATACTAAAACTGTTCCAGTCAATCAATTCTGCAGAAAGTCTTTACCTGCTGAAATTTAATACATTTTTTTAAATAATTGATTTTTGTTTGATAATAAACAAAACTAATCAACTTCAAATGATACAAAAAGAAAAAGTTATTTTTCATGATTATCCACATAAAGCAAAAATATTTTCAGAGTTTCACACTAAGAGTGTTTGAAGTTTTTTTTTCCATTTCTGAATAATTTCCCCAACAGTTGTCACCTTCTCACCAGGCTGCTGATGGCCTTGCCCATTCCAGCCTTTTGCAAATTTTGTCTGAAATTGATRATTCATATAAATGAGTTGTGTGCCATAAAGACATAAAACCAATGTGAGCCATAATACTGTCATTTTGTCTTGGTTGTATGGAACCATTTTCCCCCTTCAATTACTTGTAAATCAGATTTTAACTTATATAAATATTTTTTTCTCTTTTAGTTGATAATTTCTCTCTATTAAAACTTAAACTGTAATTGTAACTGGTTATTTTCTCACTTACCTGTTAGTTTTTTTTGTTTGTTTATTTTTCCTGTCTGCTGCCCCCCTCAGTGTAATTTCCTCCACCTGTGTTTAGCTCCCTCTTCCCACACTGCAAAAACTGTCCATCTAACCAAGTTTTAAATCTTATATCAGCCAAAAAG
>NW_013952902.1:276532-278478 GCF_001266775.1 Austrofundulus limnaeus | reverse complement strand
TATATAAATAAACTGAACTTGAACTATATTTTGCACTTGTAGTCTTACAAAAGCAAACTGTAATTATATCTTGCCACTGACAAACAACAAATCCAACAAGTCTGCTGCTGAATTTACAATAAGATACCAGAAAAAAAATTGTTAAATGCATAAAAGCAGGTCAGTGAAGATGATGAACCAGAAGCACAAGTCATCACAAAAACACATTTTGGATTTGGACTTCACATTATTCGCCCAMGTTTGAACCAAATCAGCAGATTAAWTCCTCCAATAMCCAGGACATTACCAAAGGGCCCATTGTCTTGCTCAGTAACAGTCTGGCAACTGGAAAGGTTGGTGATTGAACCTATGACTTTTTGATGGMTTTTTTTTATTTTAGTTTTTTAGCTTAGTTTATTTGCACAGTAAAAAAATACAAATCAGTTGAAAGAAAAAAAAGACAATGACAGTGCAGGAGAGGCAAAAAGCCCAARAGGCTTKTATGAAAACAGTCTTCCTACCCTACCACTAGCCTACATATACAGGTTAAATTAAATCAATTATATWTTTTACAGTGTTGTAATTGTTCTGTGCCTTTTCGTACAAATTAATATAAAATATAATAGTAAAAAAATAATTTGCACTCACGGCTTTTGAGAAAAAACATGGGTATACAAGTTTAAAACTGGCACATATTGTAAGTAAAGGAAGAAAACGGTTTTTAAACACGTMGTGTAGTCTTACAGTCTAACAAGAGCCTAAATTAAACGCTTTTAATTTAGTCTCAAAATTGTGAGTTTGTCTTATTTCTGTCCTGTTTAATATTCTCACAGTGTTGAACATTGTTTTTGATACAGAAAATTGTTTGGATGGTGCACATAAAAAGAACAGTGATYTTTCATTAAGCTTTAAAATGTTTATTCAGTTTTGACTTATCTGTTGATGCAACTAAGAGAGGGGGAAGGAAAAAATTAGAGCTTGTTTTTATGAGAAATTTAACGGAGAAGACTAAACTCCTGATAGCAGCTTGGCTGGACGGCTGCCTGCTCTTCCCCACACGCTGCCTGCCTTTACTCTCCCACTGAGTGGATTCATTCTCACATGTGTTTGGATGGTGCTCAAAGAAGCTAACACACAGCCACTGCCAAGCAAGACAAAAAAATCCTTTGATTACTAAATGATTGTTAATATAATCTGAAAGAATAACTAGTTAGACATTTAATTCCATTATCTCTGTCTGGGCGTTCTTACCTCCCTCAGTTCATCGAGTGCAGATTCAGACTTTTCATGTTTACCTGCAGGCTTCTGAATTTGTCCTGTTTGACAGGAATCACAACAACCTCTTGATGAGTAATGTTTGAAACGGAGAGAATGACAGAGAAGGAGAGGAAGACGCTAAAAAACAAGAGCTGGGAGAAATTAGTGAGGGTGGAGGGAGGAAAGAGAAGGAGAGGTGCTATGCCCTCATCATCATTTGCCCACACATTCCATCCAGTTCTCCATCACTCCATTACCTCCATGTAAATGACAGCTCTCTGTGTCTTGCTGAGGGGAGAAAAAGGCCTATTAGCATCACAGCACAGAAAGCTGGAGCACTGTTCAGCCCACACAGAGTGGTCCTCCTTCACCCTCCACTCCCACACATGTAATTCGTTTTTTCCATTGTCCAGTCTCAGCACAGCTCACTGGGTCTACACGCTCTGTGCTTTTTCAATACAAGRTGAGTGTTGCCTCAGTGCTGGTGGCATCGTCAAAGCACTGCTGCCCAAAACCTTTGCAGTGTTATCTATCCAAGGCAAATATAACACATTAATGGGCAAATATGTCAAATAAAGTCACAAAGCACCCACCATCCTCTGGCACAGTTTCCAAAAATGAATCAACGCCATCCATAGACTTAAATATAAATATGACTAGACTGAGCCCCGCCCATCCCGTCCACTGGTAGTGTCTGTGACATCATGGAG
>NW_013952902.1:265675-269928 GCF_001266775.1 Austrofundulus limnaeus | reverse complement strand
TACACTCTGTAGGTCTAAATATTAATCAGACATTTATAATATTATTTTACACTCTGTAGGTCTAAATATTAATCAGAGGACAAAGTAATATTCAATAGTTTGTGTTAAATTGTAACATGATTCAACAGTACTAAACTCTGTATAAATGCTCCACATGCTAACATCTGRTAACAGTTCAATAACTAACAGTGATTACATGGACTTTATAAGATTATTTTKATTTTAAACTGTTACATWATGTTCTGCTCAGATCACATTGAGCTAAATAAGATCAAACCTGCTGACTTGTGTTGTAAAATGAGACATTTTCCTGTTTATCTTCTGTTAATAAATACATAACACAAACAGCTTTTCTGACAATATTTAAAACACTAGATAGATTATATAAACTGTAAAATATTAATAATAATTGTATTAATATTATTATTAATAGTTTTTATGATTTCTACATTGTCAGTCCTTTTTTCCTGCTCTGTTGTCAACATGTACAGTAATGGGAAATACAGATTCTTGACCGTTTAGCGTTAGCCGTTAGCTTCTCCAGCCGATCACACGGTCACCTGGTTTTTGAACACTCCAGTTTTATAGAGCCTCCTTGGTGCCATCATTCTCCTCTGGTGAGAGTCCATTATTTAAGTTCATTTGGTSTTTCTCCTTCTGTGCTTCTGTCAGACAGAAGCACAGAAACGTCTTCACCTTTGCATCATGGTGTTGATTTACCTGTTGTCCTAACAGATATATTGTACATTTTTTTTAAAAAAATGCTGTTGCAATGTTTTAAAAATGGGCAGTTTGATTTTTGTAAAGAAAATGCACTCATGATTTATGTCACAGAGAAGATTCTGGAAATCACAGCTGAGTATCCAACTCTGAAGACCCTCATCATTCATACAGGAAGTGATGAAGTTATGAACCGAAAGTCAGAAATCCTGAAGAAGGATTTTATTCTGCTGCTGAATGCAGTTAAAAATCTCAACATGGATGTGTTCCTCAGTGGACCCGTCACTACAGCCAGAGGAGGGGCTGAGAGGTTCAGCAGACTGTTTGCCTTTCATAACTTTTTGGAAAAGTCTTGTGCTGACCACTCTGTGAGATATGTGGATAACCTTGATCTCTTTTGGGAGAGACGACATCTGTTCAAATCTTATGGACTGACTTTGAATCGATCTGGAGCTGAAGTATCAGCTTCAAACATGACGTTTTTCCTGAATTAAGTTCCGGCTGGAAGCAAACAACAGGAATGTGATGAAATGACATTGTTAGGTTTAAGTGCAGGAATGACCCAGGTCCAGACGGAGGATGAGTAAAAACCAAAAAATTAATAAACAAAAAGCTGATGTGGCAGCAAAACGCAAAGGGAACTTGAAGGCACAGGGGAACAATAAGGAAAACCAAAACAGAAAGCAATGCCATACAATGATCCAGCAATGAATGAAAAGATGAGACCAGTGTTTAAACAGAGGAAGAGAGGAGCTCTTCAGAGAACTGTCCTGCAGGAACCTGGCTGCAGCGCTGCAGCTCTGATCAGATGCTTGTGAATGGCTCAAGATGATGTCACAAACCTAAAAAAATAAACGCACAAATTTATTTCAATATGGAGATGGCTACAAGTGAGCTTTCTAATATATTTTAATAAAGAGAACAATTAATGTTATTTTAATAGCAACAAATTGTTGCATCCCTAATGTAAACTATTAATTATATTTTTATTTTAAAAATGTACTCATTTTATTAAAAAACAAAATAAACTATGCACAACAGAAGAAAAAATATAAATAAAATGAAAGGCAGCAGGAAGAAGAAAAATATCTTCTAATACCCGCCCCTTTTTTAAAATAAATTCAAACAATAGTAATTTACAAAAAACAAAACTAAATAAAAACATATATATTATAATAAGTTGTGTTCACCACTATTTAGATTATATGCTGCTCAAATATAAAGGGAACACAAACACAATCTATTATTATTTTTCACAAACTACAGCTTTCTTTGGCAATATTGTTGAACATTCTCATCAAAGATAAAAAATAAAATTAATCCTGGCCTCTGTTCTATGTGGCTGCTATAAAAACAGAACAACTATCGTCCCTTGAGGAAGTGGGCGGAGCTTCACCTTGGGTTGCCTCGTGAGGAGCAGGACTCTGGTTTAGGTTGCTAGGTGACTTTTACTGTGACGTCAGAATAACGTGCTTTGAGAAATACCATGTTTCCAAATACCTAAAAATACATGTAATTACAGCTAAAAAATGGCTGGGTGCATTTTGTCAGTAGAGACCCAAAAGTAAGTTTAAAAACATGAAAAAAGTGAGTTTTGCATAATAGGTGCCCTTTATTGTCTGCTGGTACATCTCAATGTGGCAAATCCAATCAGACAAATAATGTGGACAATGTCATCGAGCCGAGCTCTCAGCTTCTCCAGATCAATTKCATCTGGCCAGCAAGTCCAGGAACAACAGCCGGCCCGCAACCCTCAGCAGAACTACTTGCAGACCGACCCTAGCTCGCTCAAGGCAAAAGTCTGAGTGCTGATGGAACGGCAGTCCTTCATAATGATCAGGCAACCAGGAAATGAAAAGCCACCGACGCTGTTTTGTAGAACACCAGGAGACCACCAAGCCAATCTGTAGAATCCAGTGATCAAACTCCAGACATATATCCAGAACAGAGGTTCCACCTTTGACATGTCCTCCCATGGAGGAAAACTTTGTTCCAAAAAAAATTAAGAGACCAGTAACCAAATCCATAAAAATAAAAATATAATTTCTGGTTTCAGATGGAAACATAGAGAAGGCTCCAAGCAGCAAAGCAGAGAATATAAGGAAGGGCAGGAGAGAAGGAAAAAGTGTCTTACTCCTCTGAGAGCGGAACAAAATAAGTAAATAAATAAATATTAAGAAACACAATGAATTTTTTGCCATTGCAGCCACCCAAAATTTTGCAAGCAATGTTTTGTACAGCTAAGTGGCAGCCAGGGGGCTTATGCACAATTTTTTTTATTGAGATATCTAAAAATGTAATTTTGACTTGTCTTAAATATGTTTTCGATATCTTAAATTGTAATTAGGGACGTGTGACCATTCAAATGACAATCAAGTGATGTCATTTTTAGATATCTTAAAAAAGGCATTTTAACTTTTTATAAATGTAAAAGCAGATATCTTAATCTTTGTGATAGTCAAAATGTAGACATTCCTAGTCAAAACTTATTTTAGATATCTAGAATGTAATTACAGTCAGACGAAGCCGATTTTATGATAAAATAGCCTGCCATAAAGTTGTTGCCTTCACTGTGTAGTCCAGCTTTCTGGTGATGCACTGATCGAGAATACGTTTTTTTGTCATCTTAAGTCTGTGAGCTACAAGACTGAACTGTGATCTTAAGAGCAGGGAACACATCTTTTTCTCCAGGGGACTCCATTTTCCTCTAATAGATCAAATACATACAAGTTAGGTTTTTTGACAACTCTAAACTGTCACCAGGTGTAAGTGAGATTGTGAATACCGGTAGTTGTTTGTCTCATATCCACGTGACAGACCGGAGACCGGTCCAGGTGTCCCTCCTACCTCAGTGACTGCTGTAAACAGGCACCAGCTTCTTGTGACTCATAAAGGAAAAGAGGGTAAAAGAAAATGCACAGATAGATTTTAGTTTTTGAAAAAGATCTGTCAGATTACCCCATGCATGCATAAACCTACAAAACGGGTGAAAATCTGTGTAATTTACGAGCCCGTTCTTATGCCCCCCACGTCAAGGTATTGACGCATGATCGTCATTATGTTGACGCCAGGGGTACCCCCCGATGTCCGTTCTGTACGAGATGGGGCGGAGAAGGACGGTGTGTTTTTACAAGCCTAGAATTTCGTGAAATTAACCATCCTAGACCCTAAATTTAACTTGAACTAGCCTTATAGAGCCTAACCCTGACCACAGACTCTAAAGTTAACCACTAACCCTTAACCTCATGTTAACCACAGACCCTAAAGTTAACCACTAACACCTAACCTCGTGTTAACCACAGACCCTAAAGTTAACCACTAACACCTAACCTCATGTTAACCACAGACCCTAAAGTTAACCACTAACACCTAACCTCGTGTTAACCACAGACTCTAAAGTTAACCACTAACCTCTAACCTCATGTTAACCACAGACCCTAAAGTTAACCATTGATGGTGATCCCTCATGTTAACCACAGACTCTAAAGTTAACCACTAACCCCTAACCTCATGTTAACCACAGACTCTAAAGT
>NW_013952902.1:262065-263818 GCF_001266775.1 Austrofundulus limnaeus | reverse complement strand
CCTCATGTTAACCACAGACCCTAAAGTTAACCACTAACACCTAACCTCATGTTAACCACAGACCCTAAAGTTAACCACTAACACCTAACCTCATGTTAACCACAGACCCTAAAGTTAACCATTAATTGTTTTTCCTCATGTTAATCTCAGACGTCACGCAAACCCAGAAAAGCTGCGGTCGACAAGGATGAACGCTTCAATATGTTGACGCGTCCGACATGAGAACATGTTAAATTTACAGACAGTTCATACAAGTTGACACATATGAAGCTGTGGAGGKGCAGGGCTGTAAAACAAAGGACATGTACAGTATAAGGTGTATTTGTTCAAATTTACATCCGAAGTCCACAGTTTTCTCAGCACTATCTGCTGCACCTTTAAAGTAAAATGTTATTGATTCACCTTTTYCTTTTATTTGAGCAGATTTTTACACAGATAATTTGACTTGTAATTGAATGAAATTTCAACTGAGTACTTTTACTTGTGTATGTTATTTTAGTACTTTATCCACCTCTGGAAACTAGGCTCTGAGAAAAGGACCCTCTAAAACCCCTTGCTTTAGAAAAAGCTCCTTTTTTAGTACATTTCTTTATGAACTAAGAACCCAGCAGGTCCAGTCCTCACACTGGGAATACAGAGATCAGTTTGTTGTTTGACACATCAGTGTGTGTTTAAGTTGACAAAGAATTGTTGATGCACACAGATAGTGCTTTTAAGGTGACTGAATATGCATATTTTTTTCTCCAGAAATAAAAAAACCCTCTTCACATTCTCTGGTTTTGAATTGTGCTTGTTCAGATGTGGCACTCTGTGATGAATGAGCTTCTACAGCAGCTCTGCACAAGGTCATCARGTTGTTGATCACAACCTGGAAGACCTTTTTAATAAAAGTATCTGCAAAGACTCAAAATGCTCACAGTAAACACAGCAGGAAGCAGTCTGTATTTGGATTATTTCCAGTTTCTGCAGGATAAAACGAACATCATTTATAGTTTGATCAAATCAAAGATTGCCATCTTGATCAAATGTATCAAAAAAGGGTGTTTAGTGTTTTACCAGACTTAACCAAGATTTGTGTTCATCATTATTATCATCTTTTACATCTAAGTATGTTTATCATGTTTCATGAACTGCTACAAAAGACAAAATTGCCAGTGAATCTAACAAATGTTTTATTTTTCAGCCCTTTCCAACCAGAACCTACAAGAGAAGATTTACACAAAACATTTTCTTTTTTAGGAAAATACTGAATTTTTATTTTTTGCTATTTCATGAAGATTTTATTTTAAAAGAAAGAGGGAAACAAAATGTGATATCTTAAGTCTGCCCTTCAGAGATATTTGTCTGTTTGCTTTTTTAAAGATCACAGTTTATCGTACGATACACTGTTTTAACGGTGGTCCTAAGGGGCTAAACAACAACTCTGGACAAAACGCACCAACAAAACCAAACAGACCACAGGTCTAGAGTTGGTTACTGACTCACCAGGGTTAATAATCCAATCGCTTGCACTGTATTTGTTTTGTTACAAGTCCAATTCTCAATTAAACCAGATCATATATTTTGTCTTCCAGACTCCAGCTAAGTCCACGAGTTACAGGACTTATCAGAAATATGTGACCCGTCACATCGAAACATGGATTAAGTCTAAAAGTTGTTTAAGTAGATAAAGACAAATATAGTGTTTTGACTAAAATGGTAACAAAAATTGCATTTTGTCTAAATATAATGAATAAAAGTCTTATTAATGTAT
>NW_013952902.1:259898-261046 GCF_001266775.1 Austrofundulus limnaeus | reverse complement strand
GTTTTATGATTGATAAAATACATTTTCCTAAAAAGAAAATGTTTTTAGTTACAGATTGTCTTTTCCTAAATAGTTTTGCTTGACGCCTTTTTTAAAGTCTGTTTTTTTTAATTATCATTTGTAATATTTTGTATTTTAAATAATGCTTTTTGTTCTCTTCAGTGCTATTGTCTTTTTTCTTTTTTGTATTTTCTAAAAATGTTACCTTCYTTTGTTCAAATCATTATTTGTACCTTTGATTCAGTCCATTTTAACAACATTTCTGTGCAGATTTTATTTTCAAAATTATATCCAGTAAAGCTGCCTCACCTTTTCTTTTTCTTCTCTTCTTTATTTCTGTATTTATCGTCCTCACAGAGATGAAAGTGTGATGAGCACAAATCATTTACGGTCTCTGAATGCTCTTAAAGGACAGAAATCTTTGATGTTAAATAAAAAAGAACATTTTGTGTGAACGTGAAATAAAAGGAACAATAAGTGTTTGTGAGTCTTTTGTTGACGCGTCTCCATGGATCACTTTTAACGTTTACAGAAAGACTAACGAGTCCAGCGAGCTGCAGGAAAACTTAGGTGAAAACTGAGGGACAGGTTGTGCTTTTTAAAAAGTACGGGCAAGTTTGAAGAGAGCAAGTGAGAGGGGAGGAGAGAGGGAGGGATAGAAGGAGGGAGGGAGAGGAGGACAAAAAAGACAAGAAGAGAGGCAAAGTGAGACGGACAGATGGAGGAGAAGCAGCAGCAGCAGCAGTGAGGAGGTGCAGGAGAAACAAAGCGTGTTGACTGAGGAAGTGTGTGCCATGTGGGCCATGTGCTCAGGTAGGTCCCTCTGCTCCATCACTGCCTCTTTTTAACACTTTTATTCAAAACATCTCATCTGGAAAACCTGCAGCTGCTGTGAGCCGACTGGAGTCAGACATTCTGAAAATTATACTTTCTGCTTTTTATTGTAGTTAACTTTTATTTTTCCTCTTGACTTTTTATACAATAATATGTGAGAAAGTTTTATTTTGGCTTAAATATCAGAGAATGATCTGCAGGAGAAACCAACTGTTTGTGTCAGAATGATACACACATGTGACGCCAAGGAGAAGAATTTACTTCAGTGTGTGTGTGTGTGTGTGTGTGTGTGTGTGTGTGTGTGTGTGTGTGTG
>NW_013952902.1:255914-257582 GCF_001266775.1 Austrofundulus limnaeus | reverse complement strand
GTAAATCAGTCTGAAAACAAGATCAAAATGACTTTTTGGCTGATATAAGATTTTAAACCTTGGTTAGATGGACAGTTTTTGCAGTGTGGTTACTTTACAACTCTTAGTTTTACACAGTTTTGAATCTGTAAAGAACTCCTTTTAGCAACAAATAGCTGAAAAAAGACAAAGCGACTCGGTTTCTTTAGTAAATCTCAGATATTGTAGAAGAGAAAAGACCAGGTCAGAAATACCCCCACCTCCGTGTGCCTCTTTACGACATGAGTGTTGGWAAAAATGTGACCTCACAGTGTTCCTGATAGATGTGTGCAGGTTTAAAGAACCTGGTTGGTTTGGAGCTGAGCTGACATCAGGAAACGGACCGGGCTCGCCTTGTGAAAGTGTTTATCTCCTGACTTCAAAGCCAGGTTCATATCTCTGGCAGGATTTCATCAGGTGTTTGTCCGTCGTGTTTAAGCAACAGAAAAAGTTTAGGCCTGGAGGTCAGTGGACATTGGGTGTCAATGTTTTTTGGTGCGTTTGAAGTCTGGCGTGTGTCGTGTTGTGTGTCAGGGAGGAGGAGGTTGTCAGGGTCACAGATGATTGTGTTACAGAAATAAGAAATTAATAAAGAAAATTTCTGGGAAGTTTGCAGAGAAAAAACCCATCCCAAATACCAGAAACAGGTCATATCTGTAGTCATGAGCAGATAAGAAACAGAGTGGGCACAGTAATTTATTCAGGGAATTTCACACAGTCGTTGTGCAGATAATATCATCAGAGTGGTTGTGAGAGCTCAGACCTGCTCAGCTCGAGTCAGACGAGGGGAGAGAAGAAGCAGTGAAAACACGAGTTAATTTCCCCATCGCTGCAGTGAAATCAGTCTGAGGCTGAGAGACGCTGCAGGAGAGCAGGTGAGTGACGACACATCAGCTTCTGCTTTCCACTGCAAACTGACATGAAGGTTGTCGCAGGTACAATCCCTCTGCAGGTGTGTTTCCCCAAACAGTTTGTGTGTCAGTGTGTGATGGGGAGAGTTTGGTCTGAAAATGAGATTTCTATCTGAGACGGTCCTTTAATAATTCAAGCTGTCGCATTTTTTAACTTGATTAATGAAGAATTTAAAATGTGTGAGAGGACCAGCAGATTATTTCACCTGCTGGGATTAAAAGACTTGTGTGCTCAGGGACTCGATTTCATAATGAATCCCTGAAGCTTCRAGTTTCCCAGTTTGGGACCAGTTTCACAATGAATGTGTTCAAATTCTGGCAGTAAATCCTGTTTCAGCAGCTTTAACGAAAATACGGATATAAATCCTACATTTTTCTGCTTTTTAAGTGTGATAAATTCTATAATCCCTGTAGATTTTTTTACTCTGTAACTCAGGAGCTGCTTAACGTTTGAGCATCGGAGTCCTAAAATAACAACAGACTTGTGATGAGAAAATACATTTAAAAACGGATGAAAAGGAAAATAAAAGAGTAAAAAATGACAACATGATGACTTCTGTTTGCTTTCTGGAGACCAGGTCAGTGAGCCACAGCTGGAACCATGACCACGACTTAAACATCTGCTTCTATCTGATAACGTGAGGTTGTGTTATTGTTTAAGTACTTCTTTTAAGAATTTATTATTATTATTATTGTTGTTGTTGTTGTTGTTGTTGTTGTTGTTGTTGTTGTTGTTGTT
>NW_013952902.1:253943-255735 GCF_001266775.1 Austrofundulus limnaeus | reverse complement strand
CTGTGGGGCTGGGGGGCTGGGGGGATCCCCTGTGAGCTGAGGGTGAGTCTGGTCTGACTCAGGTTGGACTCGGGGGACTTTAAAGATGCCACCAGCAGATTTGCGTTGCTTTTTGGGGAAGGTGTTCGTGTCAGAAGCAGCCTGTTCCGGTCCGTCAGTCAGGGTGTTTGGGTTCGAGTCAGAGGGGATTCTCACACACAGGATGACTAATATCTGCTCACAGCTCTCGGTCATGATCGAGTGTGTGTGAGTTTATATTTCTGTGTGTGTCGGGTGGATGACAGCGGACCGCAGCAGCAGAAGGAAGAACGGATCTGCACATTTTAACAGCTGAACAACTGAAAAGAACCCAGGTAGGGTCGGGCCATATTGGTAAAAATTGTGGTGTTTAGCCGATAAAACGATTAATTTGACGATTAATCTCCTGCAGTCCCTTATTTCGTAGTCACATGACCAATTTAGTGGGAAAGATTTGATCTTTATTAAAAATTGTTCCAAATTGTGTGAAAATTACAGACTTCAGGCTGTACGTCTTATTTTAAACTGTGTTGATYAATAAATTACAGAACTTTATTAGTCATATTTGAAGCAGARAGGAGCACAGAGCAGACTGGTGGCATTAATRATATTAATCATCAAGTGCCAAAAAATAATCGATTAATGTTTTTCTGAAGATTAATTGCACACGATACGTTTATGCCCAWRCCTACATCCAGGTACGTTAAAGTATTTTTAACGTCTAAATAAAGGTAAACAATGAGGTAAACCTGCAGTCAGATGTTTGTCTCGTAAACTGGTGGTGATTAAAGTGCAGCAGTGTGTGGTCCTCTCCGCCTCGGCACGACCATTGTGCGCCTTTCCGTTTCAGATAGTGGTGGTGGGGGTCGCACTGGAGGAAATTCTTGTGCTTTCTGGAATGTGACTGGTGGGGGGGGGCACACTGAGATGTGTAAAGAGCACAGAGACACTTTCTAAGAACTGCCTGATGTGATGTRGATGTGAGCTGAGCTTTTAGCTCCACTCATTCAGACTCATCAGACACTGTTGGAGCTGCTCTGGGATCGTTCAGGTCTCTGTGCTACAGGTGAGGCTGGTCAAAGTCCACCTGAAGCCCCTCACTGTGGCCCCCTGAGTGTGACAAGCTAACATTAATGTGTACAACACTAACGTCAGCAGTAATCAGTGGAGCCAGGTGTTTGTGTTTGGTGCAGCCTGAAATAAGTTGCAGTTTTGAAGCACAGTTTTTTAAACCTGGCAAAACAGACAATGTTTTAAATAAAATATCTGCAATTAAGCTTTTTAAATAAAGTGCCAACAATATATCTGTCCAAGCATTTACAAAATATGTTGAAGACTTTTATTACATTTTGCATCATTTATTACATAATGTGGTTTTAGAGCAGGTTTATTACATTTTTAAATAAGGCTGCATTATTACATAATGAGGTGTTAAAAAGATATTAAAACAGATGAAACAATATATCTAATTTTCTCAATTTTTTTCCATTTTTGTATCAGTTCTTTTGGTCACTGATCACATCTATCTGTGTTTTTATGGAAGACCAGTGAAAAACTTCTGACAACAACATAATTATTGAATGGAAATGAAACTTATTGTTTTTATTCTCTGAAATGTTGTGTTTTTTGCCCAACAAAAACAAAAAAAGGAAAAAAAATCTGTTTTTTGTTGTTGCTTCTCAACAAGAAACTTCAGAACATCATCAGTTTTTAGACACTTTAAAATACAGCACAACCAGTGACGTGTGGTCACTACAGGCAAGGGAAGGAGAGC
>NW_013952902.1:249885-251989 GCF_001266775.1 Austrofundulus limnaeus | reverse complement strand
GGACATGTTTTTTATCAGAGTATAACATTATAACATGATATAAAACTCTAAAAAAGTTGATTTTACGTGATATTGTCCCTTTAAGTATCAAAAGTAAATTTCTGACACAAAATCTACTTAAGTATTAAAAGTAAAAGTACTGAGTAAAAGTGAGCAGTTAGATTTTACAAAATGACATTTATTGGGAGGTGACTTCTCCAAAAACTATATTTTCTAACAGCGTGCGGCTGTGATGGGTTGTGTACAAGCTAATAGTGTGTCAGAATGGTATATATTTATACTTCTCATCCAAACACAGTTAAATTCACTCTATCCAGGAGACACTATTTAATAGGATAGTACTTTTAAGTAATAACTCAGAATAAAACAGGAGTAACGACTTTCTACTTCTTACCTTTTTAAAACATGTAGTGAGTAGAAAGTACAGATCATTGTGTAAAAATGTAATGAGTAAAAGTAAAAAGTACACTGAAAAATAATTACTCAAGTAGAGTACAGATAACCAAAATTTCTACTTAAGTACAGTAACAAAGTATTTGTACTTAGTTACTTTACAACTCTGCTGTTTTGCAAAGTTTCAGTTTATAAAGTAAAAAAGTAAAGTACAGCAGAGATCATTTGTTTTCTCTTTTAAACCTGACTTTTAYAAAGGAGGATTAAATGTTTTAAAGCTTAAAGTATTTTTTAACCTGAACATGGACGCAGCAGGTAAATCAGAGCCACACCTCAGCTGAAACAGTCGGACACTGTGTGGACGTCCTGACAGACACTTTTCACCTGACAGGTTTCAACATGTGACAGACTCTGGACTCAGAGGGGATARATTCAGCGGTCCATGGACTTCATTTATAAATAAAGGTAGCACATAATAACTTTGTTTTAATGAAATGTGAGCTTCGAATGAGCTGCAGTTTGTGTAAAGAATGATGAAATATAAAACATAACTCATTAACGTCCATCAGTCATGTGGGACTGATGTTTCCAGCATCAGCACACTGGTTATATGGAACAATTAGAAGTTAAAATACCTGCAGATAAAATGACTTTGCCTATTAAAAATATCTTATATCTTACTTCCTGAAACAGTTGTTTGGACCTACATGTGTTTGTGCCCTTTAGTCTGTTTAATTGTCACGAACCAAAAACAGACTTTATTAAATACGTTTGGTCTGATTTGTGTTCACATTGTGCTTTTTTGTAAGTGGACTGTAATTTATAAACAAAGCTGATGATCATTGCTCCCATTTGACCTGAAAAGAAAGATTGAAGTTTTTACTTTTTAAAATGAACGATTGAATTTATTTTTGTTTAGAAAGATGGAAGTCCTGTGTGCTGCATGTATCATGTCCTAATGGGGAGGAGGCACAGTGTCTCCTTGTTGCTCAGGGTCGGTCCACGGCTCATTGTTTGTAGCATGGTGCTACACCAACACTGAAGTGTTGATGTTTCCATGTTGCTCAGTAAAGCTGGCTCATGGAGTCCAAAATGGCGCACGTTAGTTCACACCAGAAACGAGTTGTTTTGAACCAAGATAACCTCAAAGAGTGGGTCTGGGTCCACTTGGTTTGTCTGCACCTGGGTTTGCACCTGTGTAAAAGGTCCAGACCAACGGGTGAAACTGGACCAAATGGGTCAGGTGTGAATGCACACTAAATAACTTAGAAAATATTTGTTAATAGTGTTTTTTCCACAATTCTAACAAGATAATAGTAATCATTAATAATAAAACATAATTTGGATTGTAATGAAGTCAGGGTAAGAAGTTCAGTTATCTGGGGACTCGGGACTCAGAGCCGCAGCTCCTCCACATCGAGAGGAGCCAGTTGAGGTGGTTTGGACATCTGGTTAGGATGCCTCCTGGACGCCTCCCTGGGAGGTGCTTCAGACATGTCCAGCTGGGAGGAGACCCAGAGGGAGACCCAGGACACGCTGGAGGGACTGTCTTTGGCTGGCCTGGGAACACCTTGGAGTCCTCCCAGAAGAGCTGGAGAAGGTGGGTGGGCTTTACCAGCTCAAGCTGCTGCCCCCACAACCCGACTTTGGATAAAGCAGAAGATAATGGATGGATGGATGGATGGATGGATGGATGGATGGATGGATGGAT
>NW_013952902.1:246134-247553 GCF_001266775.1 Austrofundulus limnaeus | reverse complement strand
AAAGTTCTTTATTTATGTTAAATAATTGTTGTTTTATTTTTGTGAAGTGCCTTCAATAGTTTGTATTTGAATTGAATTTCTCAGCATCTTTATGTTTTTGAAGACTGTCCAGGTGTTTCTCTTTGCAGTGGGGACCAGAGAGGGTGTGTTTGGGTCAGTGGTATCACTGCCTCATGATGCTCTCTCACTTTTAGGATCTCATATAATCAGGAACCAGATCTGTTTTGAATTTCTGGGAATGGGTCTCATAAATCTAACTTTACAGGTGATGGGTTTTGGGGGTTTGGTTTCTAATGGACTGTGTTTGGTTCTGTGCCGTGTCCGCTACTTATTTTTGTTGTTGTTGTTGTTGTTGTTGTCATGTTCATGCTTTGAATTTTAGACAGAAGTTAGTTCCTGGGTTTACTTTTTAACGGACAGACTGGGGTTAGGATCCCAGTTGGTATTGGACTTGGAACAGTGTTTTCTGGAACAGCGCTAGGGACCAGAAGAAAAAGGGCTGCTAAAAGCTCGCCCACACACAAATGTGAGATATTCTAATGAGCAATCTGGCCCTTCTGAATATTATTCACAGCGCAGCCTTCCTACGATGTGTTATATTGTGCAAGTCTATCATTTTCTCCTAAATTTCTCTTCCCCCCCCCCCCCCCCATGGGTGAAATGTTCAGTTTTCTAAAGGTGCCACTGATTAGATGTGATGAGTGACGCGCTCCCTTTGCCACCTGTTTTTCACAGCTTCCACTCTCCACCGTGCAGATCAGTGAAAAGATGCTGCAAAGCTGCAACCGAGGCCCTTCTGTCCTGCTGGTAAGAACCACACAGAATCTATTATTTGCATGTATTTAGAWTGAGTTTATCAAACTGAAAAAAACAACAACACTTAGGCAGCAGAAAGCTGGGTAAACTCATGTGTTTTGTTAAATCTATCACTGCAAAAACTGTCCATCTAACCAAGTTTTAAAATGTTATATCCAGTCAAAAAGTCTTTTTGATCTTGTTTTCAGACTGATTTACTAAACAAGAACTGATTGTGTAAGAATAATCATCTTGTTTTCAGAATGTGTAAGATTATTTGTCTTGTTAGTCTGAAAATTTGACTCTAATTAAGTCAAACATTTCTGCCAGTGGAGTAAGAACATTTTACTTGATTTGACTCAATTTTTTCTTATTTCAAGAATCTTACCAAGTAAAATGTTCTTCCTCCACTGGCAGAAATGTTTGACTTAATTTGACTCAGTTTTTTCTTATTTCAAGAATCTTACCAAGTAAAATGTTCTTACTCCACTGGCAGAAATGTTTGACTTAATTAGAGTCAAATTTTCAGACTAACAAGACAAATAATCTTACACATTCTGAAAACAAGATGATTATTCTTACACAATCAGTTCTTGTTTAGTAAATCAGTCTGAAAACAAGATG
>NW_013952902.1:244868-245942 GCF_001266775.1 Austrofundulus limnaeus | reverse complement strand
GATATAAGGTTTTAAAACTTGGTTAGATGGACAGTTTTTGCAGTGTGCATGATTTTTTTCCTGATTATAAATGTAGAAAAGTTCACAGTCTGTTGCTGCTCTCCTAAATGATTTTTACTTCTGATGGCCATGCTGACATGAAACTTTAAGCTCCAAAATAAAAGAAAAAAAGAGGCCGATGTGATGGAGTGATGTAAACAGCCATGTACAGCCTGTAAGGCCCACACACTCCCACGTGTTTCCCCTCTGCACCCTGTACATGTAAGGTGTGTGGCATCATTAAAGAGTGCTCTAAAAACCGTTGTGTGTACCACGTGTGCGTGGGCAGCATGCATGATGCGTGTGTGTTCTTGTTTCTGTGTGGGTGAGGGGAATGAAAGCCAAAGCTCCGGAGCCGTGGGCCCGTGCTGGCTGTGTGTGTGTGCCCAGCCGGAGGCTCCGGTCCTGGGCTGCGCTGCCTCCCACACTGTGCTGTGGCTGTGGCTGAGTGGGAGTGGAGGAGTGGGCCGGGGCTGTGAGTCAGCCCTGCTGCCCTGCCCCCAGACAACACACCGCTCAGSAGAGGAACTCTCTGCCTGTCAGCGTGTGAAGAAACTTTACTCTGAGGCGCACACACATCCTGCTGAGCCTGTGACAGAAGAACAGAGTCCCGGTCAGGAGAGGTTTGCTGACGTCTGCTGAAATCAGACAGAACCACAGCACTGAATTTGGATTTTGGGAATGTCCTCGTTATCGTCTGCTGTTGAAGACAGAACTGAGCAAATGTTGGTCATTTTCTGTTTGTGTTGTTCAGTGGTGGGCAGCGCTAACCCAAAAATTAGCTCCGCAATTTCTAAAGCGCTTGTGAAAATATTTATGTCTGCAACTTCAAAAACACTTATACCATAGAAAAACTAGCAGAAGCTAATTTTAAAGCACAAGTTCAATTTGAGACTTAACTAGCTGGCAATAATTCATGTACAATATATGTACAACACTGCCAACTAGTGGTGTGTGAACTCTTTTACAGATTAATCCTACAACCGCTGATTACTGGGGATGTGAGTTCATGAAACAGAACTTTAGCTCCTGGTG
>NW_013952902.1:240305-244046 GCF_001266775.1 Austrofundulus limnaeus | reverse complement strand
TTATTAGTGGTACTGCTTTTTAATTTTAGAAAGCGCAAATCTGCTTATGAATTATAAAAATTAGTGAGACCGCCAAAGTGCAAACAAAATATTTAAGTCTGCAATTAGTGGATTTGTGCTTTAGCGGGCTGGTGCCCACCACTGGTGTTGTTGTTTGTGTGTACTGTTAGCATAATATCTCACAGCGAGTGGATGATTTTACTGCAGCTTTCAGAAAGTAACTACTGGATGTACATCTACTGTCAACAAGATGGCTACAGCAGCCAACTGACATGGCTCAGTAATTTTTACAGACATTTTGGTAAAAAATCATTCACAACATATAKTTCAAYTATCATTCCTTCCACAATATATTTGCCTGAAACCTTAGCAATAATTGTTGCACTTAGCAAAATATTTCATGAACCACTGGACAGACTTTAAACTMTCTGAACTGAATCAGTGTTTGAACAAACAACTGATTCATTTTTGAATCAATATCAAGARAGWTGCTGCCACTAATGAAGTGTAACCAGCACAAAACTGTCTTTAACTCAGTCAGTTCTACATTGAGCTAAAGTTTGATCTGAAGCTAAGAAATATCATCAACACAGTCTGAGTGTGAAATCTTGCAATATTACATCTTTCAAGATGTGACTAAAATCGCTACAAATCATTTATCAGAAAATCTAAAACTCTAGAATGAGAATTAGTGAGCAATATGCAGTGCAAAGAGTGCTAGGCCTTTAAMACATATCTAACTGTTTAACTTAACGGGTGTTTTGCAAAGCACGCTCCCAGCCTCGTTTTGTGCATTTCAAGGACAGATGGCGGTGTGAGGCCCTGCTCCATCTGCTGGAAATGCTTCTCGTTCTCACTCCGTCTCCTCTCCTCTCAGAAAGACGCTGCATGTCCATTTAATCTCCTGTCAATGATATGCTCACATTTCACTGTCAAACATCTACATACATGATTCATCGGTCATAATCAGAGAGCTGCTTGTCACTGGCCAGTTCTGCAGATTAGAAAACATCTTTTCTGGGGTGAAACTTGATCAAGTTCAACTTTTACAGAGTCACCGGCTCAAATAGCTGGAGAAATATTTTCTGTTGAAATAATTTGTTGCAAAGACATGAAGATGGGTCAAAAAAAAAAAAAAGGAAGTAAGGAACAAAAGCAGAAATATGTTCTTTATTCATATTGATGAGTCCTTAAGTCAAAACGTCGTAAGCAAAATTTGTGAATGGCTATTAACCACCAGGTGAAGGTAGGTTGTGGTAACGCCCAAGGAAGGGCAGTTAGGGGTAGAGAACTGGTCTGTGTTTACAGTCAGATGAGTTGAATTAGTATCCAGATTGATGTGTCTGTCAAATCTGAAGTCAACACTACAACGGTACCAGCTACAGACTGTCCATGAAACACCAGAAATGCTTCACTTCAACTCTTTGGCTGTGTCCAAAACGACAGGACGGGTCCTCCCAAGGTCCAATTTATCGGCCGCATACGTCACAGCGCKGCYACGAAGGTCGTCCAAAACCGAAGACTCCTCCGATGCGMCCGACAAATACGTCCTTCCTTTGGCCCGAATCGAAGGACAGGTCTGATGGATCCTTCCCGGCCCAGTATATCCCATAATGCATTGCTGCCCGATTGGAGATTTTTTTTAATGCTAGTAATGGCGGCCGAAGTGAGAGAAAAGAATACATTTTAAATAAAAATATGGCGATATAAAAAATTTAAATTTTTAGTGGTTGTAATTTTAATACTTTTCTCATAGATGTGTTTTTAAATATTATTTTAGTCATAAAAAAACACAAAATAAACATGAACCTACAGCGGGTCAATTAGTTCTTCAAATGTTACCTTTTAAGTTAATTTTATAGTTTTGTGATATTAATAATGCTAATGTATTGATATTTTTCTAATTTTGATTTAAGTTTGCTTGTTTAGCATCAGTGGTGTCACTAGGTCTATTTTAGGGGGGCTGGAGCCCCCCTAAAATGTTTTAAAGCCCCCCTAAACTATTTTGGTGTAAAAGAATTAAATTATTTTTTATAAAAACTCAATATGATGTGGTCAGAATAAACAACCATTTAATTTGTCATTTTATATATATATATATAAACACACACATGCGCACGCAATACAATATACAAAAATTCTGTGCGTCTCCTGGGGGCTAAGCCCCCCTTGTCCTTAAAACCCAGTGACACCCCTGTTTAGCGTCGTCACAGTTGCTAGGTGACATGACGTACGTCGGGGTAAGGAGGGGAGGCTAGACCGTCCAAATTCACAGACTCTTTTTTTCCGGTCTTCCCGGTCTACCAAGGACCCGGCCCGCCGAGACCGGGGAGTCTGGGTCCTCCAGAGGACCCAGCCTGCAGCTTTGGACACAGCCTTTGTCCAATCAGTCAGATATTAATGGCCAAAAATAAAGTAAGATTAAAATGKTAAATTTTCTTATCAGTTTACTTGTTTGAATAAACATTGAAATAGTAAATTTACCAGTCCAGCTCAAAGCTTGTAAAAGCTGCTTGTGTTTGAATGTTGAGCTCTMCCTTTGTGGCGCTCCTGATACGATGTTTTACTTCTTATTTCTTTTTAAATGTTACTTTCAACAGCAGATTCACTCTTATTTCAGTCTAAATGATTTATTTAAAATTCTTTGCTTGCCCACTTGTTAACTGGCGCAGACCATGGCCAGCCCAGTGTAGGTCAACCACTTGACTCAAGCTTGCACATGGTTTTTGGTGGGTCTGTTTACACTGAGTGCGTACCCGTGTTGCAGTATATCTGGAGAACTACTGGAGTAAATGCTTTCAAACTGCGCCTTTCAGGAAAACCTTTTTTCTCTTTGATTTTATACTTTGCAACGAGTACCTTCAACTATGCCTTTAGCGTGAAGGAGAAGTAAGATGTAAGAGGGAGTCAGTAGACCCTTAGCTYGATGATTCACCTGGAAACAGTGTGTAGATAAGAGTTGTGTCTGGAAATCWGCTGTATTTTGTTCCAATTTATTTATCCAGTTTTACAAATATTGAACTAAATTATCTGTATTAGCAGTTTAATGTCAACCCTATGATATATTCAATTCAGTTTATTTATATAGCGCCAAGTCACAACATATCAGGGCACTGTACATAAATTAACAAACTAAAGAAGAAACCAGCAGGCTGCGTACTCTGAGTACATCTCATGGATCTCACAATATTGCATGAGACTGTGCAAAATGTCACGTTAGGTTTGAGTTAAACCATGAAAAGACGACAAAACTGTTTTTAATATTGGGAAAAGTTTTCTCAATTTAAATCTTCTCACGAACAGTTGAAGCAGGTGTCTTTCCTGGCTTCAGTTGCAACTTCCTCATTGTGTTAGTAGAGAGTAAAAGTGACTGATTTCTCTCCAAAGATCAGCATCAGTCTGACTGCCTTTTTGTAGAGTAATCATGACGTGCATTACAAGTTGATTTAGTTCCATTTCAGCACTTTTCTTATGAGCMTCCAGTAGCAGCAAGCATCTGGCTGGGTCGGCTGTTTTAATAAGGAAAGTTGGTTCTCCAAAAAGCCCACATGGACATGCAGCAGCCTGAAGARGTACACTGAAAAACAGGATTTTTGGGTGTAGTAACATTTATTTAATTATTCTTTTAAATTTGACAAAAAAATCAAAATCTCTAAACTACTAGAATTTACTAAATTAACAACACACATTATATTATATATCAGTATTACTGTACAGTAAAGAAAAAGCTAATATAATTTT
>NW_013952902.1:236861-239305 GCF_001266775.1 Austrofundulus limnaeus | reverse complement strand
GGTATCTTTTCTTACAAATGGAGTAATTGGCCCACCATTTGAACTTAAAAGAGGCACCAGACAGGGTGACCTCCTGTCTCCTTTACTCTTTGTATTAGCCTTGGAATCACTGGCAGTTACTATTTGAAAAGAGGTCAGTTTTCCAGGTATTACCATAAAACCCAGCTGACATAAACTTCTGTATGCGGATGATATTCAGCTTTTTATGTCAGATCCGGTGAATTCTCTTCCTACTTTTCTCTCTTTACATATTTTCAGATATCTTGGGTTATAATGTCAACTGCAAAAAATCAGAAGCTTTCCCACTTACTGGGTCTTGCCCTAAATAKATATTTCCTGCTAGCATGTTTTCATGGCCCAAGAATGGTGTCAAATAGATAGGAATAACCTTTCTGCCCCAATTTACTGATTTTATTAAGATGAATTTTGAACCATTGCTAGAAAGAATGAAGGTGGATGAAGAGCAATGGAATTAATTATATATTTCCATGTGGGGGAAGGTAAACATTTTCAAATTACCAAATTTAACTACTTGCTACAGGCTCTACATGTTCCTATAACATACTTTAAAACAGTCTGAAAGGCTCTGTAACTTATTTTTATGGAATAAAAAACCCCAGGATGAATCTGTAAAAACTTAAGACAGCACTTTACTTAATTAATTAATTTACTTAACTATCATTATACCTTCTCTCTGAGATATTTGGCACATTGGTTTTTGCCCCCTGAGACAGCACCGCACTGGTTAACTCTTGAGACTTTAGCATGTCTGCCATTTGCATTGACTAGCTGTCTATCAGTTAACKTTGCCCCTCAGAATCAGTTGTGTCRTGTTCTCTTCCATATGAAAGGTTTGTGGAAAAACATAGCTCCGATTTTTAAATTCAACCCACATCTCAATAAATCTGCCAGTGTTTGGTATAATCCCAAACTCTGCATAGGTAAACACACAGTCCTGGTTTCAAACAGGATTATGTGTGATTGGTGATTTATATGAGAACAGTTCATTAAAATGCTTTGAAACACTGGTTGTGGAATTTAAGTTACCCAGACAAGATTTCTGGAAATATTTACAATTAAGACACTTACTGGTTAAGACTTTTGCCTGCTCCACTTTTGTTCCTGTAAGCTGTAGTACGTTGGCAGATATAAAAAAAGGTGTTTGGTCATGGGCATGAAGCCTTGGTTTATTATAGAATGTTGTTGACAGCCCTGGATCCCAATAATATGTTTGTTAAGAGTTCCTGAGAAACAGATCTAATCGTTAGTCTCACAGAAGAGGAATGCAATTCGATTATTAGGAATGGGAAGAAGATGTTAAGGCAACTAAAACTGAGACTTNGCATGCATGGAGAGAACATGCAAACCCTACCCAGAAAGGTCCCCGGGCCAGGATTTGATCCGGCGACCTTCTTGCAGGGAGGCATCAGCTCTACCAACTGAGCCACCGTGCCGCCAATCTCAACACCATCAACTCCAAATGGAATGCCAATAGTTCTCTTTCTATTACTGACTATCAAATAATTAGTTTTATCCAAATTTAAGGATAATTTATTAAGTTGAAACCTAGTTTGTATTTTTTACAAATTCTGTCTGCTTAATCTTTATCCAAACAATAAATGTGGTATCATCTGTAAATAATACACATTTAAAACGCCCTGACACATTTGACAAGTCATTTACATTTAAAATAGAAACGATGATCCCTGGTAAGATCTATTCAGGGGTCCTGGAGAGGAGGGTCCATCAGATAGTCAAACCTCAGATTCAGGAAGACCACTGTGGTTTTGGTCCTGGTCCTGGACCAGCTCTACACCCTCAGCAGGGTCCTGGAGGGTGCATGCAGTTCAACCAGTCTACATGTGTTTTGTAGACTTGGAGAAGGCGTTCGACCGTGTCCCTCGGAGACTCCTGTGGGGGGTACTCCAGGAGTATGTGGTACCAGGCCCGTTGATACGGGCTGTTAGTAAAATATTATCAAAAATCCTAGCTAATCATCTAGACCAAGTTCTAAATTCATTAATTCTTCAGATCAAGTTGGATTCGTACGCTCTCGCTCCTCAGCTGACAATATTATAAAGTTATAGATATTATGTGGGCAGGTCAGGATAGTCAGATGCCTATGGCTGTTTTGTCGTTAGATGTATAAAAGGCATTTGTCGATTGGCAATATCTGTTCTTAACTTTGGAAGGCTTTGGCTTTAGCAACAATTTTATAAACTGCATTTGGCTTATATGTATACTTGGCCAACGGTATCTTTTCTTACAAATGGAGTAATTGGCCCACCATTTGAACTTAAAAGAGGCACCAGACAGGGTGACCTCCTGTCTCCTTTACTCTTTGTATTAGCCTTGGAATAACTGGCAGAGAAAAGAGGTCAGTCTTCCAGGTATTACCATAAAACCCAGCTGACATAAACTTCTGTATGCGGATGATATTCAGC
>NW_013952902.1:233766-235861 GCF_001266775.1 Austrofundulus limnaeus | reverse complement strand
ACACACACACACACACACACACACACACACACACACACACACACACACGTCACTGTGGAGCAGTGGAGAGCCACAAAGATCAAGCCGAGAGGTTAGAGATGAGGTTAAAGTCATGCCTCTCCAGCGTGATTGTGACATCACTGATCCCGCGGGGCAAACACAGCACACACACAGTCAAACACACACACACACACACACACACACACACACATAAAGCAGGGGAAAGGTAGAGTCTGGCTGCCTGAGTGTTTCCTTTGAGGTGTGTGTCTGTGAGACAGTTTAGTGAATGAAGTGACGTTGCTGTTACGTCTGTTCTTGTCCGTCACGAACAAACAGCAGGTGTTTGTGTGATAAAGTCTGTTGGTTTTCTCTGTGTTTGAGTTTGTCATCATTAAAATATTGTTAATGTAAAACACTAAAATTACACAAACATTTAAAGTGAACCAAGTGTGATGACCTGACATTTAACATAAAATAAGATCTTGTTTTAGTTTGGAAGGATTATCTGGTGCTTTCTAAGAAACATCCTTTGATGTCATGTTGATCAAAGAAAGCTGGACTTTAATTGAGTTAAACCAAACCCAACAGGCGTCTTAAAACAGGCATTTTTAAAATGCATTTTCCAGACTTAAACAGKTAGTTTGAGGCAATGTTTTGAAACTTGTTCACCCACAACTTTAGGCTGTAAAACAACTATTGAGCTTGTTTTTCCAAAAAAGAGCTGATTTTAAGTCKTAAATCTTGCATTTTGCAAAAGAAAGCAATAAGGATAATTCATGGGGCTGAATGTAGGGATTATTTTTGTCTAAACTGCTAAAATTTACAGATCTTGTAGAGGTACAAACAGCACTAATAACATTTAAAGCAAAAAACAAATTATTACCAGAAAATATTCAGAAATTATTTGTTGAAGGGGAGTTATCATTTAAGGGGTCAGTTTAACTTTAAATCAAGAATTGTTCATACATAAAGGGTTTGTATTTCTGTTGGTGGAGTAAAACTGTGGAACTTAACGAATGTCCAAACAAAAAAATTTAAGGAGATGCATGAAAATGTTATTTACAAAAGATGCTGAGTATGTCTGAGTATTGTTGTTATTTTTTATTTTATTTTTTGCAACATATGGAGATGTTTGGGGCTGTGTATATATGTGCGTACATGTGTGTATGTATACATTCATGTGTGTATGCGTATACACTGTATGTACAGNTGGCCAGGATATACCCTTTTGCAGCAGGCTCTATATTCTCTGGGATCCTTTATCACTGGGCCACTTGCCTTCCTCTCTTAAGCAATGGGTGCAGACAGCAGTAATGTTGGGGAGGAAGTCATTAATGGAGGAGTGGAAGGGCCCATCCATTCCCCTCTCTAACTCATTGGTACAGCTCCCTGGGTCAACTTGCTGCCCTAGAGAGATCATTTTATGGTTTGCTGAGTAGAGTAGAAGAGTACAACAGAAAAGTGGTCCCACTATTTTTCACATATGGCATCTCCAGCTCAGACTTAATTTGACTGGATGAATTTACTGTATGCTGGGTTATAGGGCATTATTATTATGTGTGTGTGTAGATTTTCAGTAGGCGTTAAGTTTGGGCTTTCTCAGCATTGGCACTATTCTTAATGTCTTCAAAAATGTTCTAATTTTATTTTGAAATCCTAAAGGATGTAAATGTTTTCAGTCATGATAAATGTACAGTATGTACTGTTTGTAGTATGTTTATATTTGTTGCCAATTTTTGCTGAAATAATAGCTAATAATAGAAAGAGAATACTTTAATACTTTCATTATCCTTATAGTAACTCATAGCAGTCATGGCTTATTATAGCTGAACCTCATAGCTAAGCATTGTGTCACAATAAAAGTATTTGTATGTTACGTAATCAAACAGGTTGCACAGTCATGGAAAATTCAAGCATCACCTGCATGTCTGGCAACGTAAAATACTGAGTATGTTTCTCTGTGGCAGCAGAGACACACTTATCATTGTGTGACAATAAACTTGGTCATTATTGCAGGGTAAAGAGCTTGTGACACGCACACACACACACACACACACACACACACACACACACACACACACACACACACACACAC
>NW_013952902.1:230882-231498 GCF_001266775.1 Austrofundulus limnaeus | reverse complement strand
GTTCAGGTAAGAGTTAACTATAGACCAGTAATGGTTAATTTTACTCGTTAGGTTTAGAGATATGGTGTGAGTTAAATTCTGGTTCAGGTAAGAGTTAACTATAGACCAGTAATGGTTAATTTTACTCGTTAGGTTTAGAGATATGGTGTGAGTTAAGTTCTGGTTCAGGTTAGGTTTAACTATAGACCAGTAATGGTTAATTTTACTAGTTAGGTTAGAGGTATGGTGTNGCTGTCTTAGAGCGCTCTCAGTTTCACCTCTAAACTTGGCAGATGAGTGTTATTGATATTTACGCCTGAAGAAGAAAGCCTCCTCTGTCTCACTTCAGCCATGTCTCCAGCCCTCCCTGCTGTCTCTGCTTCTCTGCTGTTGTTACACTTCTTTGACTCACCTGTTTTATCTGGATGTGGGTCACTGGTGACTCTGGTCCGACATTAAACCACCTCTCTCAACTCAACCTGGCAGCATTCCCAGGCTGCTTGAGTTCACACCTTTTTGTCCACAGGAATTTCAGGAATCCCAGCTTCCTTCTCACCACAACCTCCATTGTGTGTGTGTGTGTGTGTGTGTGTGTGTGTGTGTGCGTGCGTGCGTGCGTGTGTGTGTGTGTGTGTGT
>NW_013952902.1:228175-228496 GCF_001266775.1 Austrofundulus limnaeus | reverse complement strand
ACCAGTAATGGTTAATTTTACTAGTTAGGTTTAGAGGTATGATGTGAATTAAGTTCTGGTCCAGGTTAGTGTTAACTATAGACCAGTAATGGTTAATTGTACTAGTTAGGTTTAGAGGTATGGTGTGAGTTAAGTTCTGGTCCAGGTTAGTGTTAACTATAGACCAGTAATGGTTAATTGTACTAGTTAGGTTTAGAGGTATGGTGTGAGTTAAGTTCTGGTCCAGGTTAGTGTTAACTATAGACCAGTAATGGTTAATTTTACTAGTTAGGTTTAGAGGTATGATGTGAATTAAGTTCTGGTCCAGGTTAGTGTTAACTA
>NW_013952902.1:224906-226707 GCF_001266775.1 Austrofundulus limnaeus | reverse complement strand
TTTTTTTTTTTTTTTTTTTTTTTTTTTTTTTTCATAAAGCGGTGTCAGCTATGAGCTTCAGAAAGCACAGAAGCGAAGAAGAACAGGGAGTGCAGCCCTGGGATCTGTGACTCCTGCAGGTTAACGCTGCAGTTTGTCGGCTGCTCTGGGGTCAGGTAGTCTCTGTGGCTCTGAGTCATWAAGTGTTGCTGTGGCTCAGCGGCACCCAGTCTAACCCATTCACTTTCTGTGATTCACCCACACCCACACAGCCCCACTGTACGGATGACAAATCCACTTTTATACATCCATGTCTTTGATGTGATGCTGCTGAGTTCTACAGTCACCTCATGAACATAAACACAGTTAACAAAGTTAGAAATATGACTTTAGACTAACAAAAACAATAAAACTACAAACACAAATGAGATGATGGAATTAATTGTTCTCTGAAAATCTGTTTTATTTTTTAAACCTAAACACAGCTCAGAAATGTTTGCTGCCTTTCATGKCTGAGTTTTAAACTAAGATCATTTTATATGAGAAATGTTGATGTCTGTCAAACCTTGAAAATAACATTATTTACAATCTTATAGCCATCCTGTGCAATCTATCAGCTCTTGAAGTATGAGTAGTTAATATCAGCTCCAACCAGATTATATTTTAGCTCAATCTCTGTAAAACTGACTGAAGTATCAACATGTTGGTGGTTTCCACTGTCAGCTGGCTGTAGCAGTCATCTTTAATGGGATTGTCTTTAAAAGTTAATCAGTTGAAAAAGAGCAGGTTATTTTCTGAAAGTTTCAGGTGGTTCATGATATATTTTAGAAACATTCTGACACAGATGAGGTGAAAACTTTACGCTTTCATCTTGGGTGGCAGAAGATTATAAACAAAACGTTTTTTTAGGCTTCAAACAAAATTTAAAATGATTTCTAATAGATTTTTTTTAAATTAAGAAGTTATTTAGAAGTTTCTAAAATATATCTCCTCAGAAATAAAAAAAAATCTGAATGAACCAATATAAGAACAAAGTCTCAAGCCTTGGATTTCCACAGAAACTTTTCCAGAGTTGTTATATTTGAGGCAACCTTTGACTTCAGTAATTGCCCCGGGGGGAGGCAGTGCAGCGCAGAAACGTGTGCATGTAGGTCAAATATTGCTCAACTCCACTTGTTCCATGACTCACTCTGCTTATTTAAATAGTTCTGAATGGAACCTGACAAAAGCAGGAACCACTTCAACACTGGTGTGTGACTTTGTGTTTGCAGACCACAATGTGTGTAACGGGAGTGTGGAGCGGGCGGAGCATGGTTTGTGATGACTCACATGTCCTCTGGTGAGTAACACACCAACTATTCCATCAATTCAAGACTCCCATTGAACGCCCTGCTCCAGCTCTGCATACAGTTGGGAGGAGGGTGGGAGAGGCAGGGCAGGGTGGGCCCCACTGTAGGTGTGGCTGGGGGCAGGGTGGGCCCCGCTGTAGGTGTGGCTGTGGGCAGGGTGGGCCCCAATGTAGGTGTGGCTGGGGGCAGGGTGGGCCCTGCTGTAGGTGTGGCTGTGGGCAGGGTGGGCCCTGCTGTAGGTGTGGCTGGGGGCAGGGTGGGCCCCGCTGTAGGTGTGGCTGGGGGCAGGGTGGGCCCTGCTGTAGGTGTGGCTGTGGGCAGCAGGGTGGGCCCTGCTGTAGGTGTGGCTGGGGGGAGGGTGGGCCCTGCTGTAGGTGTGGCTGGGGGCAGCAGGGTGGGCCCTGCTGTAGGTGTGGCTGGGGGCAGGGTGGGCCCTGCTGTAGGTGTGGCTGGGGGCAGGGTGGGCCCTGCTG
>NW_013952902.1:220134-223906 GCF_001266775.1 Austrofundulus limnaeus | reverse complement strand
AACATTTATTACTTCATGGAAACACTGCAGTTGTGAAACTGTTTTTCAACATTAACAGAATGTCAACAAAGTTTTACGCACATTTGCAATGGAAACACAGATAGTGAGATTAATCGTCACTATTCTGATTATTAACAGATTTTACAATATTTTTGTTTAATATTTTTGCCACTACTTTTTTTTTGGAGCAAATGTTTGTTAGCAAAATATCCTATGAACCACACAATGATTTTTTATTAAATTGTTTGGAAAAAGTTGTGGAAGTAAATCAACAACTGATTAATATTTGGAGGTAATCCAATGAAAGATGTCTGGCACAGCCAAACTGAACTTAGAAAAAAAATGGCTYTAATTCAGTCAGTTTCACAGACATTGCTCTTAGATTTGTTGTAGTAGCTGAGAGTCCTTCACAAAACATATRAAAGTGCTACATGTAGCACCTCTTCTTTGTCCAACATGAACTCATGAAGTCATCCTTGTTTATCTGTTTGCAAAATAAATCGTTAGATATTGGTGAAACTTGAGAGAGTAGGTAGGTTTAGATCCACAACTGCTTACTTTGTGGAATCAGTTGAGWTTGCGTTGGCTGCCACAGTTACAGCTTTACAGTTACTGAGGTCAAATTTGCTGAGGTAGCTGAGAGTAACTCACATCATAACCTCTCACAATACTGCATGAGACTCATCAAGAAGAGATTTTCAAGGTTTAATGAAAACAGCAACAAGTCTTAGCTGAAAACTGTGACATGAAACACAGTCGATGGTTGTGTTTTAGACATGGCTCATCCTTACATTGTGCCCTGAATCCCTCACAGGGGAGTTTCCTTCTTTTGGACGACACACACTCTTTTCTCCTCCTCCCTCCCTCCCTCCCTCCTCTCTCTTTTTTTTCTCAATGGATGTCCCCTCACTAACCTCATTGCGAGCTGTAAGAGGACACTGCCCTCCACTGCTGTAGGTTCAGCCCCCCTCTAAGAGCCAGGCTATAAGAGAGAGCGCTGTCAGGGCTGTGAGGGTCTGAGGGCCGGACAGGGTCAGGCAGTGGGTGGGAGGGAAACTTGTCATAGTTCAACTTGTAGGGAGTGTAATGTCTGTGGTGTCTCCTGAGCTCTGGGAAAGCACCTTTAGCCCAGAGAGCCTCTCATTCTGTGTGTGTCTGTGTGTGAAACAGTGTGTGTGTGTCAGAGACAGAAAGTGAGAGCTGGTTATGCAGCGCTGCCTGGGCTGCTGTCACTTTAAGCCTGTTACTGATTACACTCAGAAGAATGCAGCGGGAGGAGGAAAAGAAAGTAAAGAAATGAGGATGAAGTCTGGCAGGGAGTCAGAGCGAGCTCTGAAAACTTCACACTCGTGGACACGAGCGACCAGCTCTGACCCAACAACGCRCCTCGCTCCCTGGATGGACAAGAAGACGTTAAAGTGAAGGGAAGCAGGGCAAAGAGGAGACAACAGGAGGAAGACAGTGAATGAGGAGGAGGAAAAGAAGAGGAGGGCAGTGGGCTGTGGGGTCCTTCACTCCACAGTTAACACTTGAAGGAAACTCACACAGATGGTAAGTGAACAAACTGCTGCTGTTAGGTGTTAACTCCTGTCAGGTCCAGGCTTTGTGTGCTCACACACTGAAGTCATGTCAAATAAAGGAAATGCCAGAAMGTGCTCTGACTTGTGTAGTTGTGAAGCTGCTGATCACCTCCTRGTGCTGTTGTTGTGTAGCTTTATCATAAACACTCAATACAAAGTGACAAAAATCTTTTTTTTAATTATAGTTTAGTTTTTATACAGAGGCACCACTTCCTCTGTGTCTGTCACCCCCCTCCTCTGACACAGATAGCTCAGTCCACCCTGCTCAGCAGCAGAGGCCATGAATGAAGTGAGCACACGAGTGTGTGGGTGTGGACACAGTGACACACAGTGACACACAGTGACACACAGCGACACACAGCGTGGACAGTGTGTGGTACTTCTTTATGAATGGACACTGCAGACCGAGGCAGTCGGCTGCTCTTTAGATCTGTCCCGACCAGTTTTCTGTTTGTTAACTCCCACCCCTGTAGGTGTTTGTGTGTCTGTGTGTGTTTTAGACGTTGTGTGATTCAGTAAGTGGTRCCTGAGACAAGCTGAGCAGTGGTTTGTGTGTGTGTGGTGGCTCCCTGCCCAGCTGTTGTCCTTCTTTTTATCTCCCACTCACTCTGTGACTAAGACTTCTAAAGTCGCCAACCTGAGGAGTTAGTGTGTGTGTGTCTGTGTGTGTGTGTCTGTGTGTGTGTGTCTGTGTGTGTCTGTGTGTGTGTGTGTGTGTGTGTGTGTGTGTGGTCATAAAGCAACCATAACCTCCAGAACAATGTGGATCCTGCCAGCAGCCCAGCCTCCAGCCTGACATGCGTGCACACCCTGCTCGCTCTCTTTTACTGCWACACAATGACAGCCACTCCTCCAGCTCCACCAAACATGACTACAGTCRTGTTTTTCTGCCCCCAGAGTTGCCCCGGGGGGCAGTCCCTCCAGCATTCTGCAGGTTATGGTTCCAGGAGGTGTGAGAGAGAGAAAGAGAGTCGGCAAAGAAAAAAGAGTGCGGATCGGTGATAAGGGATTGTCACGTCCAAGGATCCCTGAGAGCTTATCTGAGTTGTGTTTCCGTTGTGAGTGTGATAGTGGGCTGATWGTCGGTGAAATGCATCACAGGTATTTTGATGAATCAGATTACATTCCCTRCTTGAAAGTGCTGTGGAATCTGCCCTTTTGTGTTATCACTGTGCTTACGAAGTGAACCCTGCCCCTGTTTCACTTGGCAGGAAGCAACTAAACGACAACTGTTCTTGTACAACTTCCAGGGCAGAATTCACTGCAGTGAAGCTTTAAATCCATGCCTGATGAAATGAGGCCAACCCTTTGACCTATTTAAATTGTTACACACCTGTTAAATGTCTCACGACGTTTGAAAGGGTTCTAAATCTCAGGTAAATGCCTTGCTAAGAGGCTTGCTGTCTTGGTATTAGAATTTTGAACATATTCTTAGCGTTTGAGCAACAGGTTTTTACATAGTTACATAGTTACAAAATTGTCATGGGCATCTGAAACCTTCCCAGTGTYACATGTGTAAGTAATGTTGGGTTCTTGTAATTGTACAGTATGTGTCTTTGTAGGGTCTTCATTTATCATGTAAATAACAGCCTATAWGCCACGGACATCCGYRCCAMCACTMGATGCCWCTCCCAACACTTCCAGTTCACGGTCAACACAGTGTTAGCAAAAGATTTTTTCACCTGACAACGACTCTTAATGATCTCCACAGTTCAGAATTACATATTACATGTACCAACATTAACACAGGACACATACAGGTCCAGACAAGTGGAAAAAATCACTTCAAAGTGGATTAAAGACATAAAAACAAAGGAAAGACGTTTGTYTTTGTGGTTCCAGAATTTAGCCTTTTTCTCTATTCCTTGGCTGCTTGTTCTGTGAATTTTTCACGTAGAGCTMTGACACTTATATTGTTGGAAAGAGCAGAGTCTGGGCTTTAAACTGATGGGCTACTTGTATGGTTTGGATCGTTTTCCCCGACGTTAGTGAACTGAAAACATAACGATTATCAGGAGGAGGTTCTGCTGCTCTCGGTGCTCGGGGGAGGGGGGCGCGCTCGTCACTCGGCTTTAGTCTACGCTGTAATATACACTCTAACAAGTTTTACTTTAGTCTACGCTGTAATATACACTCTAACAAGGTTTTACTTTAGTCTACGCTGTAATATACACTCTAACAAGGTTTTACTT
>NW_013952902.1:217265-219134 GCF_001266775.1 Austrofundulus limnaeus | reverse complement strand
TTAGTCTACACTGTAAAATACACTCTAACAAGGTTTTACTTTAGTCTACACTGTAATATACACTCTAACAAGGTTTTACTTTAGTCTACACTGTAAAATACACTCTAACAAGTTTTTACTTTAGTCTACACTGTAATATACACTCTAACAAGTTTTTACTTTAGTCTACACTGTAATATACACTCTAACAAGTTTTACTTTAGTCTACACTGTAAAATACACTCTAACAAGTTTTACTTTAGTCTACACTGTAATATACACTCTAACAAGGTTTTACTTTTGCATAAAACTCATGACAAAGTCGCATAAAAAACATTTCATATAACACAAACGCGTGCACGCACACGCCTACCTTTACCAGCTGCTGTGTTAGCTTCCTGATAGCTGTCGTGTGGAGGTGGTCTTTCCTCAGTAAAAGGCAGTAAAAGAGGATAAATGTACATTTCCCTTTTGTAACCTCCGTCTTCTCGTTTCTGATTCTGACTCTTGAATATCCTCAGGTTAGAAATGCTGATTACAAACACAAGCGTGAGCTTTTAAAGATAAGTTTTCTCTGTAATGCTATGATCCACTGCTGTCACCTCCTCATCTAAAGGAAAATGGATAAAAACTAACTACTCTATTGTACCTGCTGGTTAGTGGACACAACGGCACACAACAGAACTCATGTTTTATACCAGTAGATCACAGATGCTTTAACTTTTGTGACTTTTTCACGGACTAGTACTAGGAGCTAACGGTAAAAACATAGGCAGTAAGCAGGGAGTGGAAGGGAGGAGCGTGGCAAGAATTTTACCRGAAATACCTCATTAATGACCGTGGCATATAGGCTATTAGCTTCAGAATTAAAGTCACACTTTGTTTCTTTTTTAATTAATTAATTTTGTGTTGTTTTTTTAGGCCTTAGAGGTCTTATTAAAAGCACCATGAGCAATTTCACCACTTTGGAATGTGGATAAACATTTTCTAGAGTTTGACCAAGGCTGGGCCACAGTTAGGATGAGCTTACAGTCTGCCTTCCTTTTATAGCTCTCCCTTTCTTTGTGCTCCACTCCAACACTGTTACTCTCTTTTTTTTTTTGTCTGAGACTGGTTGTTAGGTGAAGTGCTAGGAATGAAAGAATGGAAACTCCGACAAGGATCTGACACGACTCACAAAGACCTAATGTTAACAATCCTCATCATAAGTATGGGATCTTTTCTTCCTTTACTGTTTCATACCATTGAACAACACAGAAAGAATGTTTTCTAAAAACACTTTGTCAGTATATTTTTATATTTGATGCAATGTAGAGAATGTTCTATTCAACGGTGCTGAAAATTCAGAACCATAACTGTTTTCAGGTTTCAAGAGAGAAAAAAATATATATACTTTGAGGTGATAATGTGACGAGTCACAAACCGTCACCGTAGTATACATATGGTGTATAAATAAAAGTCAACAACAGGTGTTCCTGTCTTCTTTGACACACAGGTGACTTTGAACAGCAAAACAATAAACAAGAGGTCTGTCTGTGTTTTGAGAAGCAGCTGTTATCTGCATGTGACATTGATACTTGGGGTCTTCAAATAGTGGGCTCGTATCAGTTGTTAAATCTAATTATAATTGCTTTTTTTCTCTCTCTTTTTGGTGTGGGGGGGTTAACGTTAACAGATCAGGGGTCAGATTTATGAAAGATTGCATGGAAACCACACTAAAAGTGAAGGTGATGTGATTGACTGTGATGGACCTGCGACCTGTCCAGGGTGTACCCCGCCCCTCACACTGTGACTGCTGGATGTGAGCACAGACCTCCATGACCCTGAAAGGAAGAAGTGGGTATAGATAATGGATGGATTAATCTATGTTTTTTTTGTTTTGTTTTATAT
>NW_013952902.1:210987-213376 GCF_001266775.1 Austrofundulus limnaeus | reverse complement strand
GATTTCCAGAAATACAAACATTAGTCCACAACAGAACAGAAAACTGAGTTTCATTTCTATTTTTTTAAATTTTAATTATATTTCCAAAGATAGGATGTAATCAGGCAGATCCTTTGAGAAGTCCAGCTTCAGTCTGAGGATATTTTGGGAGAAACACGTTAAATCAAACAGGACTCAGAGCGAAACAGACGAGTCAGAAACAAGTTCTCAGCTTACAGAGCATCGATTCTCCTTCTTTGATCTTATTCGCATCTTGTTACTTAGACTGGAATAACATCCTTCAGATCGCCTTACTGGAATATCCGAGTCATGACACGACTTTACTTCAACCTGCTAAAACGTGAAACACAACAAGTTTGGCTCGTTGCTCGGTTAAAAGCTAAACTAAAGATGGAACATCAGGTGTCAGGTGTTTTTCATCTTCGCTCTGTTTTCAGTCGAGTTTATTGTACGATACTGAAAGGCAAAAGTTGATCCTAAACCAGAGGTTCTCAAACTGGGGTCCCAGGACCCCCAGGGGTCCGTGAGAGGTATCTTGGTGGTCATCAAAAAATGTCACTAAATTGTTAATTTGGTTTTATTTTAAAAAATGCATGAGGAACAATGAACTAACAAAACAAATGCAATAAACTAAATAAAAAATATATTCCCATGGCATTTAGGGGTTGAAATGACAATAAGTTATCTTTTAAAACAGCATTTGGTTTGTGAGGGGTCCCCAGACCCAAATGGCTTGAGAACCCCTGACCTAAACTACAACAAGCATCTTTGTATAAATTTAACCATTTGTTTACACAACTTCTATTTATGAAATTTAATAATATCAGTGAGAGAATGCACAATCTGTAGATTGTGGGACAAAATATACTTTAAATAACCAAACTGCATTTTTTTTGCCTAGTTTAAATTAAACTATCTTTTTGTTAGTGGAAAGAAATACAATTGACCCTAATAAGAACTTGTTTTCTTGAAAACAACAGGTTTTTATTCACTTATTAGAAAGTATAAACCCTGCTGAGTGCATCGTGGGTTCTCAGCACACGTCCTTGTTTTGTTGACTTGTGTCAGGCTGCCGAAGATACAAGCTGAGTGATTTTCTGCTGCAGAACAGCCTTCATCTCCTGGTTGTCCAGATTATCAGTGATGGTGGAGAAGAAGTGGCGCGTGTTGTCGGTCTCTGCAGGGCTGCAGCTGTCAGGGAAAGCAGCCATGATGGCCTCATAGTGACTGAGGATCTCCAGACTGCACAGGAACAGAGGCTCCGACTGGCCTCCTGGCATCATCACCTACAAACACAAGAAAATGCAGTGAGCTAAAACAAACCCGAGTCTGTTGAAACATCTCTGAGCATTCTGTGTTCTGAGAAGATTTGCAGCAAAACTAAATCCTACAGCAGTGAGAAACACACTTGATGAAAAAGTGCAAAGATTTGATTTATAATTTGTATAATAATAAATGTTAGATTTACGGAGCCTGCGAGGGGACATGGGGGATTTTTTTTCCCTTTTGCATTACCTTGCAAAAGTCGTTTATCACTGTTGTGCCTGCCTGTTAATTAACAAACTCACATGTTTACCATTACTGCGTTAGCCAGCTACTTTAATTCAGCTTCAGAATGAATATATATATATGGGATAAATCTTGTGCCAGCAGGAATTGAATTTGAATTGCTCAGATTTAATTTGAATCTGCATAATTTGAGACTGAATGCATTGGTTTGAAAATTAATGTCACTAAATTGAAACTGAATTTAATGATTTGAAAATGAATTTGAAGTTTTGTATCTGAATTAATTTGCTTTGAAACTGTATTTTGATTTATTAAAAACTCAGTTTGACTACTTTCACTTTCAGTTCCATAATTCAGATTTTTGTGTCACATCCTGGTCCTTGAGAAAGCCAGGCAGAGTAATCAAACACAGATCCACAGATTTATGTTTCACTTTGGTGAAGTTTCCCTTCTGGATGTAACAGAGTTGATGCAATCCACCGTAAAAGTGACAAAAACAAAGTTATTTTACTGCAGTAATAAATAATAATTAATAAAGGTTAAATAAATATTAAATAAAATTCCATGTGTAACACATTATGTACAGTTTTTTTCTTTTTGTCTTCTTATGGCTTATTTTATTTTATTTATTTATGTTTTGCTGACAACTGTGACATAGTATCTATATTTCATTCCTCATGTGAACTATAGTAGTAGTATGTAGTAGTAATAACCCAAGTAATTTATTTTACCAATATAAAATACAGTTTTATATTAAGTTTAAGATTAATCGTGATTAATTCACAGCTACCTTGGAATTAATAGATTAAAAATTTTTAACATTTGACAGCCCTAATATATATACAGTATATATTATACATACAGTATATATATATATATA
>NW_013952902.1:207843-210063 GCF_001266775.1 Austrofundulus limnaeus | reverse complement strand
TATATATATATGACATTTCAAAAGTTCAAGATTGGGACTTTAACTCGTAAAGCTTTAACTATGATTGTATAAAAACCATAAAAGATATCAAAATGTCAATTCAGTAAAGTCCAACTTTCTGTGACCTGTTTAAACTTTAAATCATGTTTCTACTGTGATGTATGTATTGTACAGCTTGAAAGAGTGCTGGGTTTTCTCATCTTTTCCCACAGACATCCTATTGATCTACATAATTTTTGTTCTAGCTGTTTTTTAGCTTATTTTGTCTACTCTGTGCGACAGAAGTGGTCAGGTTTGTTGGGTTCTTTAGTTCAAAAAGATCTGCCAGATTCTCTCTGTGGAAAAGCAACTTCAGATTATAGCCTTCATTAATGTGTATTGGACTACATAGTTGTTTACAACAGAGGAAGTGCGCTGAGTACAGGTTATCGAGAAAAGGTGATGTAAGTGCTTTCCAGGAAAGAATTCTTGGAAGCTCTCCAATGTGCGTGTATTTGAGAAGCTCTCACGAATCTTGGCTAAGGTTTGATCTGAAGATGTGCAGAGAAGGTATATAATCTTTGCAAAGTGAGAGAGCTGTTATAACCTGAAAGGGAAAAGAAATGTTCATGAAATCTAAATTTAGAACATGTTTGAAAGAGCGGTGCAGCTCAATCCAAGGAGTCAGATTGTGGAATAATTTGGAAGATGATGTTAAACTTGCCAAATCAATGTACATGTTTAAGAGAATGATAAAGGCTAGATTGTTAAAATATATATATGAAACAGTTGAATGTGTAGCCATTCAATTTGTTGTTCTAGAAAGATTTGATGTTTTTGTTTTGTTAATGGAAGATTATTATTGTTTGAATTTATACTTGAGAAAAAAGGGGCAGATAAGATTTTTTTTCTTCTATCTACCGCCTTTCATTTCATTTTATTGTATATAGAATTAATTTTGTTTTTATGGAATAAGTAAAGTGAACTAATAAAAATAATAACCCACAAAACCCCTATTTTAGGGTTCTCGTTCTCTCATTGTTCTGTTACTGTTTTGACTGAGAGAAACATCACATCAATGAATGCCCTCAATAGCTGGCTATCAAAGACTTTCTGTGTGCTATTAAAGATTTCTGCTACTGCAACAGCACTTCCAAAAGTCCTAGCATGCTATTTCCAATGGAGAAGTGACAGTTAAACAGATGGTTTTACAGTCTGCTAACTGTTTTTACCTGGATGTGCTGAACGTGGCAGAAGAGCTGGCTCAGGACAAACAGAACTTCCTGGCTCGGCGCTGTCAGCACTTCCTCTTCAGTTTTCCACTCATTTAGTGTCTGAGGAGGATCTGTTGTGTTCTGAGGATCTGTGTACGTTTTAGGAACTTTGAGAGATGGATTTGGGTCTCTGGATGCTGATGGAGGAAGTAAAACTGAGACAGGAGCCTGTGAGTGAAGAGGCAGCTTGGTCTTTATAGAGCTCATCATTTCTCTCACAGCTTGAGCATACAGCCTCCCAACGTGGGCCCAGCCCTCAGCTGA
This sequence comes from Austrofundulus limnaeus, assembly GCF_001266775.1. Classification (NCBI taxonomy): domain Eukaryota; kingdom Metazoa; phylum Chordata; class Actinopteri; order Cyprinodontiformes; family Rivulidae; genus Austrofundulus; species Austrofundulus limnaeus. The sequence continues at coordinate 208,546 of NW_013952902.1, read as the reverse complement.
CAGCCAGTCAGAGCAGCTGGAGCCACAGAGCAGCTGAAGAACCCGAAGCAGCAAAACGGACATGCGGAGCTCACATGAAAACTGCCTCAGGTCCAGCAGGGGCAGGTAGTCCACGTACTCCAGAGAGATGGGGACGCTCAGGCGCTTTGAGTCAATCAGTTCCTTCAGGACCCTCAGCAGCCGGCTCCACTGGGAGGCAGAGCACCACGGGATGGTCTGTGTAAGCGTCACCAGCAGGCCCTTACTGAACATGCTGACGTGGTCCAGCCGGCGCTGGTCCAGAGACAGACCGGACAGCATGACAGACTGCAGGGAATCTGACACAGAGCAGCACTCCATCCAGGCTAAAAGACCTGTGCCCTGGCCATACTGAGCCAGCTCCAGGCCTGACCACTCCTGCAGAGGGGAAACATCACAGGATCATCAGGAATTAGACAAAAATTAAAGAATCAAATCAAATCAAATCACCTGTCATTCATTCTGGTCTCTAGTTACATTTACAGGCAAGTTTATCCTCACTGCTCAGGAACACTGAGCTTTAATTCTGTTTTTTGGACACGTGTTCCTGAACAGATTAACTTGGATACAAAAATTATTTTTTAAATAAATTTATTAAAATTACTATGAAAAACTTAGTCTATGTTTTTTATTAAGAAAACCAATTCTATTTTAAAAATAAGATCAAGATTTCCTGATGCATGTC
>NW_013952902.1:194532-204387 GCF_001266775.1 Austrofundulus limnaeus | reverse complement strand
GAAAATGGATGGATGGATGGATATATATATATATATATATACACACAGTATATATCAGTGAAATTATCATTTGACTGTTTTGTCAGTTTTAAATTTTATTTTTAACAACATACTGTATGTACTAAAAGGCACACAACAACAAATGAATAACTACAACAAAAACTATCAAATGTTCATTTGTTAACTGGTGTGATATAACAAACAGATAGCGCTGTGTGGCTCTAACAAGTGTGGATGAAGCTGAATCAAAGCCTTCAAAATCAGGTTCACCATCATCTGTATCATTAAAAGTTTCTGGTATTCCTCCTCTGTAGTAAAGGCATCAGAATCCCACTCAACAATCTCATCCTCTGTGTCTCGTGAGCGCCCCCTCTGGTGGGGACACTTTTTTCAGGTTTACCAACTTTTACAGAACACCGGTAGACGGCAGCCATTACAGCCGACCATGTATTAGTTGCTGTTCCAGGAGTGGCCCGGTCGTACATTAATATTATTAGTTCGTAATGCACGACTGCCTTTAAAAAAATTTTTCACATCATGTTGCCTGCTTGGGTCTGTTACTATCTCGCTCGGAGGCAGGAAGGAGTATCAGAGGTAAGCACGTTTCAACCGCTTTTTACGACGGGGTTTCATTTCCGGACTCAGGGATTTTGTGAATGAGGCCGATATTTCAGTTAAAATACATCAGCAAAAATATTTATCCGAGTATAGTACTACCCCCCAACTTTGTGCATGATTTTATGGATTAAATTTTACGTATTAATAAAGGGATATAAAAATCTCTAAAAGGGTTCTGTCTGGAACCAAGAAACAAAACTGCAAACAGAATTTTTATAATTAAAACAGTTTTGGAAACTTCTGAAACTAAAGAAATGTAAACTCTGTGAGCTAAAGTTAAAGAAGGTGAAAATTACATTTCTAGAGACAAAAGTCCTGTTTTCACAGATTCCCATTTACCACTGCTACTAATAGAACTAATAATAAAATACACTCATACAGCTGCAGTCAGAATTTTACATATACTCACTGTGTGTGTAAAAATCTAACTTTGGGTTTTCAATGATTGATTTAAACTGGGCTTCATCCAGGTACTGAGTGGGTTTACAACACACAACTTCAATAATCAAAAACACAAATGGGTGTGAAGTTTAAATTTACTGTGGATTTTTTTCTGACCCATAGAGGGTTAGAATTACACAAACTGGGACAATTACTGTATATATAAGTTCAGTTCATACATACCTTAACTCTGGAGAGTTAAACAAGCTGGATGCTGGGTAACCTTGTTGAAATGGTGTGTTTGCATTAGGGGTCGACCGATACATCGGCCGGCTGATATTTGCGTTTGTTCCTTGTATCGTTATCGGCCGATACGTCCGTCCGTTCGGCCGATCCATTCTTTGAGTCACGCGAGCGCATGTTGCCGCCCCATCCCTGGGAGAGACCAGCGCTGCTAATGTTGTGAGACAGAGTGCTAACAGCAATAGGGGTGAATTATGAACTTTTAATGTGTTATAGCTGTCTAATTTAGCTGTTTCTGTCCGCTGTGTCGGACTATGAGTGGTAGAGAGAACAGCTGTGTGTTAAGTTTCACTTCGAACGGGAGCGCAGCGAGCGCCATGTTTTTACTTTCGCTTTGAAACTGCACTGTAATTAGCGTGTCCGCGTTGTTTTTCTTTTTAAAAATGCTGGAACTGCTCACAGGAGGCAGAGAAGAACACCTGTATTGTTCTCCCTGCTGGATTAAAATAAAAAGCTCTTGGTCATTTCTCGCTGTTACGTTAGAGCTGCCATCGTGCAGCAGACAGACGCTGCAGATCACCTTAGCTCTGACCGCAGTATAAAAGTCGTGATGCAGGTTTTCTTCGGTGTACATTTCAAACTGTGATCTAAACTTAACTTCAGCTGGTTTAAATGCATTTTTGCCCAGTGTTAAAAATTGGCGCAGACTGAGGCAGACTGTGAGCGCTGCGTGTGGTTGTGTGTGTTAAGTCCTCACAAAGATAGCAAGATGTATGTGTGTGTCTCCTTTTTCTCTGTGTTCCTCTTCAGGCATGTTGCTGTTTTTGCATCAAAAATGCTGGGATATTAAAACACAATCATTTTATTTTACGTAAAAAATATATTTATCTGATTAATATACAAATAAAAACAGAATATTTAGCACTAGATAAAATAAAACATTAATTTATTTATTTTTTAAGACAGGGCTGAAAGAAGAAATCCTCTGTGGCAGTACTTCATTCAGCCTGCACCAGACAAGCCTCACTTAATAAATGTTTTTGTTTGTTTTGTTTTAAATTGAGACCTGTGTAACATTTGTTTTCATTCTTATTTTTATCATGTTAATGGAGAAAGAGAAGGCATTATCGGCTTCAAGAATCGGCCAAAAAAAAATCGGCTCCACGTATTGTCGTATCGGTTAGATTGATGTCAAAAAATCGGTATCGGCCTTCAAAAACCTGTATCGGTCGATCTCTATTTGGCATGTGTATGACTGGGAAAGATGTTCATGAGTGTAAAAGTGAGTTGTTCTGGTTAGTTGTCTTGTTTAGGTTAGTTAGTTGTTTATGTCTGTTATTGGTCGTAAATGGAAACCATGAGTGACAGGTACTTCCTGGTGTGTGAAGGGTGACTCTATATAAACTCAGAAAAGTGTTAAAGTTAAACTCTGAGATGAAATAACACTTTTGACTTTGCTGGAATGTGATTCAACACATTCTGCTGGCATCTTTATTGGGATGCAAACAATTATTCAACTTATGATTGCACACTTAGATTGTTTTGTTTTTATCCAGTGTCCTGAGGCATTAGTTGTGACTTGGAGCTGAATAAACAAACTGAATTTAATTTAATTTAACCATAGGCCTGTGGTGTCTATAAATTACAAGTAACCCTTTTATAAACTCTTCACAACAGCAAGTATGAGTGGAGTGTTGGTATATTTTTGAGCCTGACAAAAATCTGACCCTTTGTAGATTAAATTCAAACTTATGCAGACAACTTTGGTTTTTAAAACTAATTGAAATTGTTATATGATCCTTTTACTCTGGATGAAGAACAGTTTAAATATAACATGTCTATAATGAGTAAATGTAAACTTCTTACAGCAGCTGAATGTTGACTTCCAGTCATCTATCCTGTTTTTACATTTGGAGGAACCAAACCTGTTCAGGCAGGTGGCACACATCCAGCAGGGTCAAGGGGACCTCCTGTTTGAAGTGCTGCCCCCACACGGGCTTCAGGTGAAGGCCAACGGTCCAGTCCAGCTGCTCCACCTTGTTGTGGAGCCAGAACAGAGCTCTGGACCAGCTGCTGGGGGCTGCTGCCACCTCTGCCCCCACTACCTGCCCTACAATGGTAAGCACCGACTCCAGCAGCTCTTTGGTGTCCATGGAAAGGAGGTGGACACCGCCACCTGGTGGCTGCTTCCAGCATCTACAAGAGCCCAGAAGGTTTCTGATGAAAATGAATAATTCTGGCTGTATAACAAGGAATAAAAACTGGTTGGGAGTTTTGAGAACAGCCACAATACCTGAAAGTCTGATTGTAAATCTGGGCCAGAACATAGAGGAGGGGGAAGGGAGAGCAGTCCATTATCCAATGGGGAGAAGTGGAAGAGTCCTGGACGTCCACAGACAAAGAAGAGTGGAGGAGTTTCAGACTGAAGTCTGTATCGATGCTTCCATTACCTGGAGGAACATGAAGCAGAGATGAACACAGCTAGACTGCTGCATCATGATTCAAGTTAAACCAATCCTGCAAAGAACGGTCCCAGTACTGAGTCAAAGACGAGGGCATGTTTTAAATATCTGCACCATGACGGCTCACAAACACAATATGATGTCCATGTTATCAAAAGAAACTTCATGCTGACACGTCAGAGCTCCTTATTTTGATATGAAGCCTTCTGAATATTTATTATTCGTTCCCTCTCCTCAGGGCTCAGCAGAGAGCTAACCTGCAAGAAGATTTGGCGATTTGTTTTTATGTTGTATGTCCTTCCTGACAACAACTGAGGAATGAATTTTGGGGCATTTTAAATCGATTCTTTGTAAATGAGAATCACGGTTCTGATGTGAATCGATTTTTTGGTGCACTTTTAATTCAAGTTGTAGGTAAATGAAGCTTTAATAAGTTCCCACTAAAGCAGTGGTTCCCAAAGTTGGGGTAGGGACCCACAACGGAGTCCTGAAAAGATTTTCTGAATAAATTATATTAGAAAATAACAACTAACAACATTTTTTGCCTTTTTTGTTACAAAAGAGTAAGGTTAGTGTACTTAAAATGGACAAAGACAGCATAATGAATGTTGTTCCTATGCTCTTAGCCTAGTAAAAAACAGACCCCTGTCCTTTGCTTTGCTTCATACTAGTATCTGGACTCGCTGCTATTGAGAATCGATTTCTTGCAGGAGGCGTGGCCTCTGCTGAAGCGTGTGTGTGTGTTGCTGTGAAGAAGGCTAAGCTAAGAAGCTAACCGGAAATCACGTGTGCTGTAAACAACCCTACTGAGAGGAGAGAAGTACCGAGCTGAACGAGACGACTGTAAATGAGAGCTGCTGCTTTGTCAGACAAATTTAATTTAATTTGAAGCCTTATCAACACAGACTGGCTTCATTCACTTCCTCCACTGCTCTATGCTAAAATAACTAGCAGACACTGCGCAGAAAACTGATGTTCTGTTCTCTGATTGTCCCGGCTAAAAATCTGCCAGTGAAATCCATCTCTATGGGAGAAGTCCCAGACAGAGCAGTGAAGGGAAACTAGAATTGAGCGGAGCTGCGTAGGAAGGCAAGGGCCAGGCTAATATGCTCTTATTTTTAACGTGAAAACAATGTTTATGATCCAACAACAGTTAGGGGATCAGGTCTCTGCTGCTGGTATTTTGAGGATCAAAGGATGAAAAGTTTGGGAACCACTGCTCTAAAGAGTTTCTAACTCTTAAACAGAGATGGTCAGTAGCATGTCTTCACTTTCTCTCCTCTCCAGCTCTAACTATTAGTTGGTTAGTTATTTAAAAGATGGGAAAATTCCTTGTTTAAAGCTGAATCAGAAAATTATTCTACTTTTAAATATTGTCAAAAATTTTAATCTAATTTTAAGGTTCAGTGCTGAAGGTGGAGCAATGTGTAAGTGTTTGTACCATTAATATCCCATGAATCGCTGCACAAACTTTACTGAAACTTTCAGAAATCATTGGATTGACCTCTACAGCTGATTATATTTTGGAGACAACCTGATAAAAATGATTGCCACAGCAAAGTGATCTAAAGTTTCTGTCACACTACAAAGTTTTAGTCAACTTATGCTAACTTATGAACATCCTTTTATGTCTAAATTACTAAAAAAATATATATTTGGTCAATTTGTTAGCATTAGTGTGTACATGTCTAAAAGAGGCTTCAAGTTGACTGTTTTTAAATTCCATTAACATCTTCAAATTTTCACAAGTTTGTATAAGTTGTCCAAAAGACTTTAGCAAGACAACAAGAGCAAGGTGAAGGAATATATGCCTCAAGGGATAAAAATACATTTGTCTTAACATACTTTTTAATTCGTTTTTAGTGCAGATATCTTCAATGTTGGACAAAAGTTTCGTAAGTTGTCTAAAACGTTATGATGCAACAGGACCTTAACAAGAACAGATAACCCTTACTGTAACATAAACATTTGAGCAAATAAAAATAGTTTTACAATAATCAGGTTTTCAGACACTGAGCTATAGTTGGTTTGGTAGTAGCCTCAACCCTAAATGTCTGTTAGCAAAACACCACATGAACCACCGGATAAATGTCAATCTCTCTGTAATTCAGTGACTTGTTTTATGTGATTATTATCTTTTTATGTGATTGTTTCCTTTTCTCTTTTTCTTAAATTATATTTTCAATGGACCTATTTGTGTTTTTAATAAAGTTGATGAAAGTTAGTGATGAAACCAAGTTAGTAAAGGCTGTATCTCTAGAACAGATATGCTTTAGGTTGGGATGTGGATAAATTCTTTATCCTACACCAATCTTAAATCTGACAGCGGACTCCAAAAGAACATAAACTGTACAAAAAAACACCAAAATCATGTGATGATCTCAAGTATGAGGAGAATTATTGATGTTTGTTCAGGTGAAATCAGCTCATGTTTTCTTGCTGCAGTTCACAGCAGAAACAATGAGTTCTTTATTAATAAAACTTAATAATAGCCAATGCTAAAGTAGCACAAAAGGTATAAAATAACATTACAAGGCAAACTGTAGCATCAAATCAAATTAATGCATCTTAGAAAGTAAGGAAATTAAAACAATTTAAAAAACATGTGGACATGTGTTTTGTAAACGAAGCTCCTCAACCAATGATAGCGTGTTAAATGTGTCAGGTGACGAAGACGAGCGTCAAAACACTTTGCAACAATCGCTGTTCCAGATTTAAAAAACATACTTTGACGTTTCAAATCATTATCAAATTTAGAACAAGGGCAGATAAAATAATGTTCTTCATGGCAGCTTATCTTTTTAAGGTTCACTAGAAAAACTCATGATTTGATCCTATTTTCAAAAGATTGTCTCTTCAAAAAAGCATCAACAAAAATTAAAAGCTTGAAGACGAGGCTGTAGCTAACTACCTGACATCAGCACGCTTTGTTGAAACTCGTAGAAATAATGAAACAGGAGGAAATAAGCAAACGCACAGAGCAGCCTCGCAAAATCTGGTCACAGCAGTTTGGGAAGAAAATGGCAGCAGCTGCTGATGAAATGTCAACATCCCCAATTTAGGAGTCAAACCAGTTCAATTCACAAAAATGTCTATAACTTACTGAACTTTCCAGATATTAAGCAAGAATTTCCTGAGGTTGTAGAGCTGAGAGTTGTTTACGGCTCAAACTGCAATTTTTAACAGATCAAATGACATCACAAAAAAAATGAATAAATAAAAATCACTAAAGTTATTTTTAAGGTTTGACCAAAATGGCTACACCTGTCACTTCTGACCACAGGATGACCTCCGTCTCAAACTCTGGAATGAGAGATGGAGGGTGATGCACATTGTTTCCAGGAAAGCTACGTCTTAATTACCGCTGATTATTATGCTACGTTTGTGTTTAGTTATAAAATTAAACACAGCTAGGCAAAATCCAGTCACATCCAAATGTCTTGTTGATACTTTAGTGTTCATTCTGATTGATCACATGCTGGTCGTATCAAACATCAACATGCTGGAGGATCCTTACCTTTGACTGAGAGATTGGGCAGAATGAAGGTTTTCACAACTTCCTGAGGAGACAGAAAGTTTTGTCTCTCGCCTCTTTCAGATGTTACGTCAGACGTCATCAGCAGACCCAGAAACCTGAGGAGCTGCTCTTTGTCATTGACAGACAGGGATTTGGTCCTGGTTGTCTCCTGCAAACACCTGCAGAACAGACTACCACCACCCACATCATCATCTTCACGTCCTTCTTCCTCCTTCCCTCTCCTCTGTCCTCGGAGTCCAGGCAGCTGCTGCAGGATCTTGGCCATAAGACAGAACGCTCCCTTATTGAACACAGCTGAGTGGCAGCAGGACTTTAACGCTGCCTCTGGGTTCTGGAAGGCCACTCTTGACACCAAACTGACTGCAGTGCTCAGGCTACCCTGTGGCGTTGCTACAGAGGCTCTTTCCCCTCCCTGAATGATGCAGTTGAAGACCATGTTGAGCTCCTGCTGGAAGCTGTCGGTCACAGCAGGGGGGACGGAGCAGCTGAAGAAGCCCCTGCTGGACAGTCTCAGCGTGGCAGCCAACACTTTGTTCTTGTCCTCTAGAGACAGAGCAGAGAAAATGTCTGCTGTGACTTTCATCCCTCTCCTGCTCTGGCTGAGGTTTAGGCTCTCGGTCTTCAGCTGAGTCACGAGGGCGGAGGAGAGGCGGAGGAGGGTGGTGGGCTGCCTGAAGGCTGCTTGGTTCTTCTCCAGGCAGTCCATCCAGCACTGGTTAGAGTAAGCCCAGGAGGCCTGGCTGACAAACAGCTGAGCGAAGCTCTCGTAGCCCTCCAGGCAGTGACTGATGATAGCAGCAGTGACCTGCAGCTGCACTTCAGCAGAGATCTCTTTAGCAGGGAAATCCAGAGACTTAAGGAAGCTTTTGAGTGTGTTCTTCTCACTGAGCGCCTCAGGAACTTTGTCCAGAGCTGTCAGAACGCTCTGGACACTAAGCTGCAACCGGAATGTGGGGTAAGAAGGATCGGAGCCACTGTGGACTCTGAAGAGACCTTTTTCTTGCCAAAACTGTGAGAGTTCAGTAACGATCTTCAGGGCTTCGCTAAGCTCTGTCCTGCTGGGTTTGAAAAGAGAAGGTGAGCAAGAAGCACGGAGGTCTCTAAGGGTCTCTTGAATAAGTTCAGGGTTCAGTGTCTCATTATTACTTTTGGTGGTGACAGCTTTACATATGATGTGCAACTTGTCCTCTACTGGAAGAACAACTTCCTGCTCCGTTAGGAAGGACGTGAGAAGAGCATCCAGGCAAACAGACATGCAGAGCAAGCACAGGTCTGTGGAGGATACGTGATCTGACAGTCCTTTAAGGGCATGAAGGAGAACGTGCAGAACCTCAGTATTAGTCGAAGATGCTGGCGAATCAGACGTGTCCATCTTTAACCTTTTAGCAGCCTGAGGGGACAGCTGAGGAGAACCCGCAGAGAGACGGGCAAACTGGTTGGCGAACATCATCTCTATGCTTCCTTCCTTCCTCGAGTCGTCTCCTCTGCCTTTCCACAGTTCCCACCACACATCCAGAAGAAAGAGGACATCGTCCTCCCCTGTGGGATCAGTTCTCAGGTGCTCTGCCAGTCGTTCCAGCTCTGTGCAGATTTGAGAGTGAGGAAGGCAAAGGAGAAAACTGACAAAAACTTTTGCAGCGGAAGTTGACTTCACCAGCTCCAGCAGGACGACGTGGTTTAACTCAGGCAGGCTGTTCTGGAGGGAGAAGAACGGATTCTCCATCCACGCCTTCTCAACATCCTCCTCAGCCTCTCTGCTCAACAGCTTTAACCACACAACGCAAACGATCCTCTTCTTCCAGGCTAGAGCTGAAGGGCTGGGCTGATCCCCAGCTTCATCAAAGCCACAGGTTTCTCTGAGGGCCTGCAGGACCGGCTCCTTCACACGGCTCCAGTCAGCTTTTTGGATCGTGGACAGAACCGAGGGGAGAGACAATTTATCTGCTCGGAGGAACGCGCCCTGAAGGACCGCTAAATCTGAAAAACAGAGCAACAGTCATTGTAAGCTTTAAACTCAACATGGCTGAATTACCAACATCATATGGGTTCATGTAATTTATTTTATATTTCTTTCTTATCTGACCGAGGTCTGTAGACTGCTGCCTACAACGAAAACTCAGGATTGCCCCAATATTTAAAACACTGTATTTCTGTACTAGATACTGACTGGAAGTCCTTTTAAAACTGTATCAATGTAATAGTTTTAAAAAAAATAAACCTTTTTCAAAAATGTAGTTATAATTTATATTAATATCATCATTTACAATTTAGCCTGTATTTAGAAAACAAACTTTAAACGTCATAATCCCAGGATTGCTGCTAAAAATATTTGACTTTAAATAACAGAAGAAAAGAACATCATGAAGAGTAAAAATGTTCTTACCTTTGTTCATTATCAGAGTCGAAGCTTCAGACATGACAGCAGACTGAAGTATCGGTGGTTATTATTATAATCTCCTTAACAAACACTGCTATTTAACCACAAACTGCAGCAAAGCTCAAGTACACTTCGCTGCAGCATGCAGCTCGGGGGCGGTGACAGACCTTTCCGTCGGTCCCATACCTTATATGGAAATGGGACTATTGCATTCCGGAAATGAAGGGGGCGCTAGT
>NW_013952902.1:190869-194225 GCF_001266775.1 Austrofundulus limnaeus | reverse complement strand
GTAAGTGAAGGGGATTTTCTGCTAAACAGAGATTATTATAAACGCTATAGGTACTGACTGACAGCCAGTTGAGTTTCGGGGTGGGTTTTTTTTCTTCTTTTTCCACTAATCTAACCGGATCACAGCTAGCGGTTAGCGCACCACCAGTTCTCTGCGCAGACAGAAGGAGGTACTCATTTCCGGAATGCAATAGTCCCATTTCCATATAAGGTATGGGACTGACGGAAAGGTCTGTCACCGCCCCGAGCTGCATGCTGCAGCGAAGTGTACCTCGCAAAGCTTACCGAACGAATACATGCAGCCGCCTTTCATGTCAGGCTGTGACGTCATATAGGAGCGACACACTGAAAGTTGTTCTTCTTCTGCTCACAGCGACACCTCTGGACACATCCAGTACTGCAGTGTCGTTGGCTTTATCTAAACAGAAATACAAGTACTTCTAGGTACTTTTTGTTTGTTTTTCTACTAAAAAAAAGTTTAATCAACATTTTTTTAAATCCATGTATTGTTCGTTCTTTCATTTTTCTACGATGGTGTATTAGGGCCACTTTGAAATAAAAACGAAGGAGAAAATCTCGGTCAAAAGATTTTTTTAGATTAATTTCAGAAATTTTCAAGAAAAAAAAAAGTAAATTCACTGAGCTCCAAAATTCGGAAATTTGCTAAAAAAAAAAAGAACTCAGAAATTTCCATGATTAAAGGCAGACATATTTGACATTTAAATAAAATATTTGCTGACGTTGTAAAGTCAGAAATTCAGAATTAGGTTTATTGGCCAAGTATGTTGACACCGGCTGTTCGTGTCTCTCTAGTATTAACTAGCCTACGTATTATTAAATAAGAAACAAAAACTCGTACGTTTATGAGAAGAAAAGAAACTCACATTGAGCATCTGTAATCTGCTATATTTTAAAACTAAAACACACTGAGACTTCAAAACTGGACTAGATTATAATCTACACACTGATAGAATATTTAAAGTGTGTGATTTGTGAAGTAGGGCGGTTTCAGCAATTTTTATGTATTTTATGAACAAACTGAGCATGGCCAGATTAGACTGAATGAATGAAGCAATCTATGCACTGCAAAAACTGTCCATCTTGCCAAGTTTTAAAACCTTATATCAGCCAAAAAGTCTTTTTGATCTTGTTTTGAGACTGATTTACTAAACAAGAACTGATTGTGTAAGAATAATCATCTTGTTTTCAGAATGTGTAAGATTATTTGTCTTGTTAGTCTGAAAATTTGACTCAAATTAAGTCAAATTTCTGCCAGTAGAGTAAGAAAATTTTACTTGGTAAGATTCTTGAAATACTTGATTTGACTCAATTTTTTCTTATTTCAAGAATCTTATCAAGTAAAATTTTCTTACTTCATTGGCAGAAAATTTTGACTTAATTTGAAACAAATTTCCAGCCTAACAAGACAAATAATCTTACACATTCTGAAAACAAGATTATTATTCTTACACAATCAGTTCTTGTTTAGTAAATCAGTCTGAAAACAAGATCAAAAAGACTTTTTGGCTGATATAAGATTTTAAAACTTGGTAAGATGGACAGTTTTTGCAGTGTGCATCCAAAATAATGGAGTTCATAATAATTTTCAAAGCTCGAAGCCGCGCCGTCAATTTACCGAACTTGTGGGGACACTTCCTGTTTCGATAACCGCATATTTCAAAATAAAGCCTATGAATCATTTGAGAAATTATTTTTTTCTGTCAAGCACTTTATGCTACTTGATGTTCGTGTCTGCGAAAGGTGCTGTGTAAAAAGTTTAATTACTTTTCAGGGTTTGAAAACCTTGAAAACGTAACACGCCAGAGTTCATGCCATAATGATGACTTCCGGTTGCACTAACAAAAGTTGTCTTTGCACGACAATAAAAGCCTGCTTTGCCACTGTCGTCTTTCTAATTCGGTTTTAACACAAAAATCTAAATAAATAAAAGAATAAATAAAACACGTTTTATTTTGAAACTGAAAAACGAAAGAACGAACCAGACATTTTATAATTTGGCACTAAATAAGTATAGTATACAGACTTGAAAATAACATGTGAACACACATGTAAGTAACGCACACAGGTAGTGAAGTTATTTGCATGCATTCTCCATTTTCTGTAACATTTGTAAAGTTTTATTATGACTCAGTCACGTGATACAGACTCCAGGCTCCTGAAATGAAAGCGAAAGTTTCCTGAATCTTTATCACCGTGCTGCCAGTGCCGAACCAACAAGAACAACCTGGGACCAATGAATAATCACTATGAGTCGACTGATGGGGAATTTCGCTTACTTTTTTATTTTAGCAGGTAAGTTTAATTGTTATTACTGCAGAAACTGGAGAGTAGTTTCTGATTAGTCAGCAGTAACACTATCCAGCCCACCCCCTCAGAAACTCAAGCTTTGCTGTGGTAAATATACATTGTGTGTGTGTTTTCAGGTGTGCACTGTGTCCAGCAGATCCAGTGGCTGCCCTGTCAGTTCACTGATGAACAGGTGACGAAGAACGAGGAGGGACATTTTGACACCCAGCTCATCCACAGACAGGCCATGCTGCAGTTTGGTCAAAAAGGAGACGCTCCTCTTAATCCCCACACCATCACCTTCCTGATCACAGGTAAGCTAGTGAGATCTGAACGTCGGGGAGGGTTGCATCAACAATGATTAAAGTCTATTACTTCTAATTTTGCTTTAGGATCCAAGCTGGACCTTCGGCGATACGTGGAGCAGGTGGAGGCAGAGCAGTTGGAGTGTGAGCTGCGTAGATACAGCACAGAGGGCATCCATGTCCACTGGCCTGGTCAGGAGGCCAAGGAGTACAACCGCTGGTTCACGTGCACTCTCAAGCACAATCAGGGGCTTTTCACTGTCACTGGCTTCCTCAGACATCCATCTGACCATGCTCCACCAGGACAGCAGGACTTCCGCCGCTGGCCTGCTATCTCTGATACAGAGAAGCTCACTACAGCAGGTAAACTCAGTGCGTACATTTAGTAAAAACAACCCACACTTCTTTAATTCTAGGGGTTGACAGATCAGAACATAATAAAAATCATCTTGGGCCAAATGGTGCATTTGCACATGCAACAGATACGGTAAATGGCCTCAACTTTGTGTAGCACTTTTTTAAGTTCAATTCAATTCAAAAACCTTTATTCATTTCATTTACAAACAAAACCAAAAAAAAATAATTAAACACAACAAAAAAAAATACAAATCCCAATTGAAATGAAAGGAGGCAGAGAAGAAAAAAATTCTTAAATCTGCCCCTTCTTCCAAAATTAATTTCAAGCAATAATAATCAAGAAACAAAACAAAAACTTCAATTTCTTCTCAAACAACAACTTTTGATA
>NW_013952902.1:183397-190375 GCF_001266775.1 Austrofundulus limnaeus | reverse complement strand
CTACCCCAGTTACCACTACTGTGCATGTGTGTCAAGGACAGAAAGGCAGAYGTGGCAGTGGAAGGTGTCAAAGCAGTTTGGAGACAAAAACAAAGTAAAAAACCAACAAACAAAAAATGACTAATTGATTATTAAATTAGTCAGAGACTATTTTAATAATCAATTAGTCGTCGACTAATCGACTAATCGTGGCAGCCCTAATTCTAAGTAGGAGTGCAACAATACATGTATCTGTTTCAAACCATTCAATACAGTGCTTTAGGTTCAGTACACACTATGCATCGAACAATACAGGTTTTTTAAATTTATTTTGTCAACTTGTCTTCTGAAGACGCTCTGTGTTGAAGGATCAGTGGATCTGTGTTCGACTACTCCACCTAGGCTGCATTGTTGAGCACAGATCCACTGAGAAACTTGCTGTTTCAGCAACATTTAATTTAAAAACTGGACTTTTGAGGTTAAACAAATGTTCATAATTAATTTAAATAAATTACAAGTGTAAAAGGGCATGGAAATTTCTCTTTTCGTATCGAAAAAATATCGAACCGTGAGACTAAAGTATCGAACCGAACCGAATCGTGAATTTTCTGTATCGTTGCCCCTCTAATTCGAAGGGTGACTGTAATGTTTTCTGGTGATAATTCTAATGGCTCTTTTCTGTAAAATGAAAACAGGATTTGTGATTGTTTCGCACACTTTCCCCCAGACTTCAACACAGTAAATCAAGTGTGGAACAATTATTGTATTATATAATATAAACAGAGCTTTATCATTAAATAACTCCCTTACTTTATGCAGTACTGCAATATATTTAGCTATTTTTGTTCTTAAGTGGCAGCTTTTCATCAATAATAAACACCAGAAACTTCACCTCACTGACTCTACAGATCTCAACACCATCAACTCTGAATGGAACATCAATAATTGTCACTTTATCACTCCAGAGTGCTTCAGACTACAATCATACCACAGATGGTGGTAAGAAAGCTGCCCCGGGGCAGAATGACCGGAGGACTGTCACAGAGCCCTCTGTCCACCAGCAGCAAAGCCAGTGAAAGTATTTTAGGGACCACTTCTCATGTGTTTATATCCACTCATCTGACTACATACATGTGGATGTATGATTTGTTTATCATGTGTCTGGTGTGAACAGTAAGAATTTTCACATTATTAAGAGTTTCTAGTATCACCTCTAAGTGTCACCAGTGGAACCAGAACCACAGAGACGTTCCTAGACCAGCCTTAGAGTTGGCTTTGTGCTGCACATGCTGTATTTGTCCTGGATGGATAGAAATATAAGTACAGTCCATTTACCATTTACCATATTTCCACAATCATTTCACTCTTGAGACAGCTGAAGGTTTACGTGAAAAGGTGCGCATGCACCATTGATACACGAGGCCCCTGATCATTTTTTGTTTTCATTTGTAAAATCCTAGAACTGAAGGAGGATGGACTTGTTCCAGTGATTAGCAGCAGCTTAAATTAAGCTCAGTTACACAACAACCCTTACACTGTTTATTAAAGGTAAGCCTGCCGGTGTTCTGTCGATCTGTGCTACCTCGTCAGACCGTAGCACGACTCGATGGCTAGGTCTACTGTCGGTGCTACACATCGAAAACTGCTACCGTCATGTTTACAAAAATATCATCGGGTACAGTTCTCTGAGTGATGGTGTTACTGAAGTGTAAGCTTAGGAGTTATGTTTAGCATAGCATTGGAACAATTTATATACACAACGAAAACCTTTCTAAAATCACAAGAATATTATCAGAATATCCAAACCATTGAAAGTGAAAAGCTAACACGTAGTTGACGCTAAACAATAAGTCATTTGTTGTTTACAGTGTAATAACGATGTTACAGGCATCAAACTAAAGCCATTAACTAATATTTTCACAAGCCATCAATCATAAACTTATAAGTGACGCTAAATGGGACTAATTTCTTGTTTACAGTATGATAATGTTGAAAACAGCAAAAGAGCCATTTATGTTAATATGTTTGAGCAGGGGTGCCCAACCAGTGGCCCGGATTTCCAGGTGCCCGCGCAGCACAACCTTGCTGCGGAGCATCTAGCGCCGGCTCTGAGCGTCGCATACTGGAGTGGCTGGTCTTGTTTGTTTGCTCTGGTTCTGCCCTACAAGGTGAAAGTTGAATGAAGTCCCTGCAAATTTCCCCCGCAGAGAAATAAGCAAAACAACTTTGAAAATACGCACAGTCTGAGCTCCCGCCGGGGTGATTGTAGCCCTCCCTCCTGGGCTAGGAGTGTCAGATCCTGGAGTGGCTGGTCAGGTTTTAAAGCTCTGGTTCTGCACTACAAGCTGATACTTGAATGGAGTCTCTGTAACATTCCCCCGTGGAGCTATAAGCAAATTACGCACGACTTAGTGCATTTTATGCACATTTTCAAGAGGTAATTTCAACCTTCATTTGCTTCTCCCGTGGGCTCTGAGCATCGGATTGAGATGACTTTGGAAAGTTACGGTCCTCCTCTACAAACTGGAGGTGGTTGCAAGTTCCTGGGACGTTCCCCCGCAGATCTATTAACCAACGACCGGCTGAAAAAGGCGCTTTGGCGGGCAATATAGTACTCAATTTACTTTGGAGCCTCTAGCCCCGGCTCTGAGCATCGGATCCTGGCGAGAGGTGGCTCGTTTTAAAGTTCTGAATCTCCGCTACAACCTGGAGGTGGTTGCAAGTTCCTGGGACGTTTCTCTGCGGAGATATAAGTGATCAAAAGTCTTCTGGCGAGCTCCGGTGGGGTGAAACGGCTGACTTCCAGCACGGGGCTGCTGTGCTGATGCAGGGAAATAAAAGGAAGAGATCCAGTGAGGTGGAACCACGGTCATGCGTCCAGCACCCGCTCTCCCACCTGGATTCAGCCAGAAACCCCTGGTGGGCGATATTTCCGCAAAAATGCATAAAATTCAGAACCCCACCTGATGGATCACTTCCAGGCAATAAAAGGAACAGATCTGATCAGGTGAAACTGGTCCTGGAAGCTCAGCACCGGGTTTTATAGCCACCTGCGAGAGAGTTTTATATTGTGTGCTTTGACTTTGAAAAAAAGGGCAGTACTCTTGTGGTAGCCATGTTGACCATGATAGATTTTTTGTTTTGGTTTTCCTCCCCTTTATGGAGAGAAAGAGAGGAGAGTTATTGGAATAAATGGAGACGAGTTCCCCTGCTCCAAAGTTATTTGACTCTGTGGTTCTCACTGGGCAGGTTTCAGCCCTCGCAGCTCGCACATTACAGGGAGTACTGATTGAAGGAGATAAAAAAATGGTACTTTTTGTTCAAGCATTACTTTTCTGTTTCTCTGTCAGGAGTTAAGTAAGGATTTTATCTTTTCTTTTTTTGTAGGTAAATATATGGTTAAGTAGATAGTTTTGTTTGACAATACTTTAAATTAAATAAAACTAGCAACACATTATGTTCTGTTTTATTTGCTTTAAAGAAGTGAGGAGTAGGGAGACCATATTATGTTTTTTGATACTGAGACTGGACGAGTAGCTCTCGGCAAAATGAGATTACTGAGAAACTTCAAAAGTAGCTCTTGGTTCAGAAAAGGTTGGGCACCCCTGTGTTTGAGTAATATATCAGCTTAATTAGATAAAACTTACCGTAACAAATGAAACTTCTACAGGTAGCACGTAACAATAAGAAATCTGCTGAGTAAGCAACATGTGACATAACATCAGTCTGCACATTGCCACGAGGTAGGACAGAGTGATGGGTAGCAAAGACCATCAGAACACCGGCTGTGGTGGGCACAGTTCCCCTACGGCACTAATAGGGGAACTAATTTCCTGATTAGTGCTTTAGGGCTTTTGCTCATTTTAAAATGTGTTAGTGAATTAGCACTTGCTAAATTTAGAAGCACTAACTGAGGTCTATTGATCAATGTTAATGTTAACAGCTGAGGGTGAAAGCTGCACATTTTGTTCATGTCTGTCATTTATCCACCAGGTGACAATATATTAATATATAAATTGAAATCCAGCTTTGGAGACAATTATAAGTCTAAAGAGAGCAACATGGCAACCTGTGACTCATGTTGTCTGTTGAACAATGTTCATGGGTTGGCTGGGTTATTTTAGTGCTTTAGAATTAGGGGACTTAAATATTTGAGTTAGTGTTTTAGGGCTAGCGGAACTAATTTTTAGATTAGTGCTGCCCACCACTGCCTGTCTGAATGTGTCTCTTCATGCTTCTGTCTTTGCTCCATCTGTCCTCACAGTTGCCATGGTCATTAAAACACAGCGGCCATCAGTGAAAGCCAGACTGGGCTCGCAGCAAAAGCTCCACTGTCAGTTTAGCGTTGACCACCGGGGAGCAAACGTCACTGTGGAGTGGCACCGGCAACACCACGGAGAGAGGACCAAGCTCTTCAGCCACACCAGTCGTACCAAACTGGTCCAGGGCTCCGGTGTGGAGCTGAAGGCCCTCGCAGGAGGAGACGCCTCCTACACGCTTCCCTTCACCAAGGTGAAGAGTGACGGAGCCTACATCTGTTCGGTGCTCGTGAATCCACTGTTTGGGAGTGTGGACATCAATCTGCACATTGAAGGTGAGGAGGGGGAGGCATTCTGTGGAGAGGAAGAGGAGTAGAAGTAAAACTGAATCCATGCTTGTGAATGAGAGGAAGACAGGTGGAACTGTGAAGCTGACAGGAGTAGAGGAGCTGAAGGTAGAGGAGTTTTAATACCTGGGGTCAACCATCAAGGCAATGAGCAGAACACAACATAGGTGAAGAGAGCGCAGCAGGGTATGGAGGACCAAAACTGCCATAATCAAAAATAAAAGCAGAAATATATGGGCCAATAAATAAATAAATAAATGCATTAAAATGCACCATTTGATTGTTTTTTTTATTTTATTCATTCATTAAAACAAACAAAAGAAAATCTATTTACAATAAAAAACAAAACAAGTCATAAATGAAATGAAAGTTAACAGAAAGAAGAAATCTTGTTATATCTGCCTCTGTTTCCCCCTAAAACTTAAATTCAAATAAAAATCAACATAGAGTCCTCGCTGAACAACAGCTTATGTCAACACATATTAAATATCAGATTATTTCAACAAACTAGCCTTTACCATTCTCATAATATACAGACTTTTCCAGACATTTCAACATCAATCTCAAGATTATCTACAGTTTTATTCCCTGAATTTAAGCATTTCTTCCCTTCAAAACTGGTTAGAAATTACAGTTAAAAAACAGTTCCTGTAAGGCTGTAGCAATTATCTCTCTTTTAAGTTTTGATTAGAAGCTTAACAAGATGTTTTTGTGAGCTTTACACATAACATGTAAGATATAATCAAGTGAGTCATCAAACTTCAATCATTTCAGCTGATAAAATAATGTACACTGCTCAAAAAATAAAGGGAACACTTAAACAACGCACGCTAACTCCCGATCTTAATCAATGAAATATTCGCATTGAGTACTTTGTTCTGCACAGAGTTGAATGTGCTTCACAAAAGTTTGATTTACTTGGACTTAGCGTGCGTTGTTTAAGTGTTCCCTTTATTTTTTTGAGCAGTGTATTTCTTGGGTGATTGTTACGTTTTCTGGTACTGATTTTTACCCGTTGTTTGTTGTAAAATAACAGGATTTCTAACAGTTTTACATCCTTTCCCCTAGACTTAAATTAGGGATGCACGACATATCGGTATTGATATCGATATCAGCCGATATTGGTCAGTTTTTAGAATATCGGTATCAGTCCGATGTGTAAAATTGATTTCCCACTTTTTATCTTTGTGTTTCTGTTTCGGGAGGGGAGATGTTTGGTTGAGCAGCATCTGTTTGATCATGACAGTGATATTGATGCTGCGCAGCCAGGAATAACTGAAGCAGGGAGCCATGTCAGAGGTCTGGTTATTTATTTACAGTATCAAAAAAAGACCCGTGTGTTTGTGTGTCTATGTATAATATAATTTGTGTGTTTGTGTAATATTGGTAAATATCGGTTATCAGCCATAACAGCAATAATTTTAATGGATATCGATATCAGCTGAAATTTTCATATCGGTGCATCCCTAACTTAAATTTAATAGATGAAATGTCAGAGCTTTATTATTTACTTGATACAGCATTGCAACTGATTAAGCTATTTTTATTCTGAGTTAATTTATATGAAATTTTGTCACACAAACTTTACCACACTAACTTAATAAATCTCAACACCATCAACTCTAAATGGAACCCCAGTAGTCGTCTTTTAGTTTCTAAATATCATGTAGTTTGTTTTATTCAAAATCAATGATAACTTATTAAGTTGAACCAGTTTGTAGCTCTGGATCACCTCCAACATCTGTCTACTGAAGTTGTGTATCTGACCCCAGTGTAAACACCTGGAAACAAATGTTGCTCTTGTTTCATAATCATCTCTTGATGTCAAACCCAAATGTTTTCAGTTGACTGTGGAAGTGAAGGTAATTACCTCTTTGTTCTAATATTTTTAGAGGGAAGTGTATTTCATGAACAGTGGGATGGGTTTTGATTAAAATCTTAGAAAGTAATCATTGGATATACCTACTTCCACAACCGATTCAATATGGCTGATCAACAACACATTATCTGAGTACTAACAGATAGTGCAAAATCATTTCTTATGTTTGCTATTAACTATTTGGAATCAACTCTGTCTGTTAGCAAAATATCATATAAGACACTGAACAGATTTGAGTGAAACTTCAGGAAGTATTTGTTGGCTGTACATCTAAGCAGGGTTCACACAGGTTTCAGTACGTTAAATTTAAGACCATTAAGAATGACATTTCAGACCAAACCGACACATTAACAGAAACATTCAAATGGTCCCAGAAATTATAACGTAGAAACCTTTTATTGTTATCAATTTAGCTATTAAAGAATACATAATTTTAATACTAGCACACTAAATCATTTTAATGAAACAGTCATATCTATGAGACCTTCATAATGACTGATGTGGATCGCTTCAA
>NW_013952902.1:179184-182303 GCF_001266775.1 Austrofundulus limnaeus | reverse complement strand
GTCTCAAAACAAGATCAAAGAGACTTTTTGGCTGATATAAGATTTTAAAACTTGGTTAGGTGGACATTTTTTGCAGTGAACTATCTGATATTTTTGTACTTAAGTATCAAAAGTAAATTTCTGACACAAAATCTACTTAAGTATTAAAAGTAAAAGTACTGAGTAAAAGTGAGCAGTTAGATTTTCCAAAATGACATTTATTGGGAGGTGACTTCTCCAAAACTATATTTTCTAACAGTGTGCAGCTGTGATGGGTTGTGTACAAGTTAATAGTGTGTCAGAATGGTTGTATTTATACTTCTCATCCAAACACAATTAAATTCACTCTATAGGAGACACAGTTTATCAGGATAGGATTTTTTAAGCAATAACTCAGAATAAAATAGGAGTAACGACTTTCTACTTCTTACCTTTTTAAAAAATGTAGTGAGTAGAAAGTACAGATAATTGTGCAAAAATGTAATGAGTAAAAGTAAAAAGTACGCTGAAAAATAATTACTCAAGTAAAGTACAGATAACCAAAATTTCTACTTAAGTACAGTAAAAGTATTTGTACTTAGTTACTTTACAACTCTGACTGATTTTAGAAAACACAAAATGGATATATTTCATGTATTAAGAAATGTCACTAATATGTATGTATTGTACTAGCTGAGTCCCTCACAACACATACTAAGTGTAAGAATTCACGTATTTCCAAGGTTTGATCAAAACAGTTATTCCTGAAATAAGGCGATCTTAATGCTGTCATGAAAGGCAGTGAGTGCTGAGCATTCCTTCAAGGGTTGCTAAGTCTTTAATGTCTATTTGTGTTTGCAGCTAAAGTTAATATTTCTGTTTGTCCCTCTGTAAATTCAGAGCCTCCCCGTGTCTCCCTGAACGTGGGACCCACCCTTGTCCTGCAGGAAGGCAGCGAGCAGAAAGTCATCTGCGAGGCAGAGAACTACTATCCTCTGGATGTGGACATCGTGTGGTACGAGCAGGACCCCAACACATCGGGTCAGCGTGTCGGCCTTCCTCTCCCCAAGGTGCTGCCAAACATCCTGCTTTCCAGCCACAAACACAACCAAGACATGACATACTCCGTGTCAGCCTTCTTCTACCTCCAGGCTTCCACCAGGCATTCTGAGAGGGAATACATCTGCAGCGTTTCCCATCAGTCTCTCAGGATGCCCATCAAAAAACGCTTCATTCTGAAAGTAGAAGGTGAGATGAGAGCAGTGTTCTGCTGCGGTGTCACGATCTGTGTTTATTTTCTTAGTTTTCTAGTGTGTTCAGTGTTCCCCAGTGTGTCTCAGCTCAGCTGCACCCGATCTGTTTGATTGTCACCCTTGTGTTTCTCCTCAGGTGTTTTGTGTTTCTGTAATTAGTTTTCTGTGTATTTAAGCCCTGTCCTGTCTCTGTCTTTCGTGGGATCATTTTGTTTGGTTTGTTGTTCCTAGTGTTCCTTGTGCTCTGTTCTCCTCGTGCCTGAGACTCTCCTTATATGTAAGTTTGCTGCCATCAGCCCTCTTTTTGTTGCCTTTATTAAACCTTTTGTTATATTTTTGAGCCTGCCTGCGCCCTGGGTTTATTCCTGCCGGTTTCTCACATGCGGTGCCACAAAATACCAGAGAGGTTCATGTCGCTCATCTGTTTTTATTTTTCTGCAGAACCTTTCAGCTGGATGTTCTTCCTTATTGTTAGCTTCATAATACTGGTGCTGCTGGCTGTTCTGGTTGTGATGCTGTGCTATCTGAATTCAGGTGAGTAAGCTCAGTCACAGCAGATGTAGAGGCTGATACACATAATGAAAGGCTTCCTTGAAGGAATGCATATTTGTGACCCATCACATCGAAACCAGGATCAAGTCCAAAAGTGGTATACGGAGAAATGGGTAAATATAGGGTTCTGATTTAAGTGTGTGCAAAAATTGTGTTTTGTCAAAATATAATGAATAAATGCCTTATCAATGTATCATTTGAATAAACTGTCTGAAATACAATCCTAAAAAACAATGTGAAGCATTGTTTGAGCAATAACAACAAAAAAACTGAATTTGAGGAAAAAATGCCTTAAATTTAAAAAATTTCCCTATGAGCCTGAAATGTTTTTGTTTCTTTCCAACTGAGAAATCTCAGTGTTTAAATACTATTCGAAACTTCCTCTTTATATTTCCATCAAAATATTCTCAATAAATTTATATAAAATTAGGATTCAGACCAAACATTAATGTATTACCATAACCAACAAGATAATTTAAGTCATATCTCTGGATAAGCTTATGATATCAGGATGATCCAGTTATCAAAATGTAGCTTTTAAAGCAGGAATCTGAAAATGTAATTACCATATTTATAGAAGTATAATACGTCAAATTAAATCCATAAAATCATCCATAAAGTTGGGGGGTAGTACTATACTCGGATAAATATTTTTACCTCCGCCAAGGACGAGGTAATGTTTTCGATGGCGTATGTCTGTCTGTCTGTCGTTCTGTCTGTGGACATTACTCAAAAACTTGTGGACAGATTGTCATAACATTTTTACCACATGTGAGTACTAGCTCAAGTAACACACCTTTAAATTTTGGTGGTGTTCTGGATCACGATGCGGATACAGGAATTTTTTTCTTTTAACATTCTGAGATCGGCAAAGCTGTGATGCTTTCACAGGGTGTGGGTTTCAAAGCATCCAGCAGGTGGCACTGTAGTATTGGTGTGCCCCTTTGTAATTCTATTACAGGATGGGGGAAATTGATCTTGGCGGAGGTTTGCACTCTCCGAGTGCTTCTAGTTACTTATGTATTTTAACTCAAATATCGGCTTAATTTCCAAATTGCCTGAGTCCAGAAATGAGACCGTGTCGTAAAAAGCAGTTGAATCAAGCTTACTTCTGACACTCCGTGCTGCAGAGCGAGATAATAACAGATCCAGGCAGGTGACATGATGTGAAAAAAAGGGAAAAAGCAGTCCTGCACCTTGGTAATGATAACAAACTAATGACATTAGCGTGTGACCGAGCCGGTCCTCAAACAACAACAAACACATTCGTCTGTAATGGCTGCCGTCTACCTGTGTTCTGAAAAAGTTTGTATCCCTGAAAAAAGTTTCCTTACCAGAGGGGGCGCTCGCGAGTAG
>NW_013952902.1:175476-176991 GCF_001266775.1 Austrofundulus limnaeus | reverse complement strand
TGTGTGTGTGTGTGTGTGTGTGTGTGTGTGTGTGTGTGTGTGTGTGTGTGTGTGTGTGTTGTGAGCAGAAGAAACCGAAACCCTACTGAGCCGTCTTGACACTAGAAGAATGAACAGCACCATCTACAGAGAACGACAAGATGATTTATTATTTTTTTTGTCTTGAGATGATGCGGTGGAGGTGGAGGGTTGTATGAAACTTGCACTGATATGATTTTATATAATTTTATTGAAGAAAAATGGTGTTTAAAATTAGAACATTCACTGTTTTAATGTCTGTTTTATCAGAAAACGTGGTTTGGAGCAATACTTCTCTATCAGGTCAGCCATAGCATTATGACCACTGATTAGGACTGTGTTGTCTGCAAGTAGTCATCAGGAAAGCTGTCAGATTAATATTTGCCACTTTGAGATTACTGCCACATGATAATTACATATTTTGACCCACACATACTTTCAAGCCCAATGAAGGCACAGAGCAGTTAACCCTACATTACAAACGTCCACATTGTGTAAACGTGGGTTTCAATTCACTGCTTACTATTTTAATCCACTAAAATAAGTTAGACTAATGATTTTTTTAAATGGAGATAAATTTACCACAGGTAATTTAGTTTTTTTTTTCACCTTGAAATTTTCTTTCCAGCCAAGTAGCCCACCTAAAATAATTGGTATTCCACCTACATACCAGCAAAAAGCAAGTTAGTAAGAGAAGTAAAGACAGCAAAAAGTCCAACATTTTAATTTTGGACGAACAGGCTGGCTTGAATACTATAAGACACTAATAGATTTTGAGCGCCATTATCTGATTGTAGGCACAAACAATTTAATTAGGCCACCAGGACCATGAATTGTCTGAATGCCACCGTGTTACAGAAACAAACAAAAAAAAATAGTGGCTGGTAAAAAGTTTGAGTGGCCGGTACAAAACTTTTTCTACCAGCCACTGTGGCTGGTGGGGAAAATTTTTAATTTCCACCCCTGCATACGTACACTGCTGCAGGGAAATGTGTGTAAACAAGGACAATGGATGAAAAGTAGCCATTGTGCTTCATCCAGCACATTTCTTTTGAATATTAATTAATAATTAAATCATTTTCACTGTCCTTTTGTAAAAGATTTCACGTGTATTTGTAATACTGGATGCTTCCTGTAGTCCCAAACGATTAGTTAAATTTTAATAAATAACACTGTAAAATATTGTGTTGTCTATATGCATACACTTTTTTAGAAATTTACAAATATCAATTTCATTTATTTAGTGAAAATAAAATGAGTGTAAACAGACATCATACTCATGGTTTGAGTAAAAAACTTTACACAGACTGGCAACTTGCAAAACCCAGACTCAAATGTAAAGTACTTGGAAAAAATAACTAGGTAAAAGTAAAATTACCTGAACAGAAAATGACTTTGGTAAAAATAAATGTCACTGTTGAGAAAACTAATTAAAGGCACAGTGTGTAGGATTTGTTGTTTTCAGCGACATCTAGTGGTTGAGTGGTTGAATCATCC
>NW_013952902.1:171955-175228 GCF_001266775.1 Austrofundulus limnaeus | reverse complement strand
CGACCCGACCCCGGATAGGTGGAATAAAATGGATGGATGGATGGATGGATGGATGGATGGATGGATGGATGGATACAAGGTCTTTGTCTGCAATGATTAGACATGTTTTTTATTATTGTCATTAGTGATTATCTCAATTTCGGCTAAAAGAATTGACAAAATCCTACACACTGTGCCTTTAAGTAAAAGTCATAAAACAGTTAACAAAAATTGGGAAAGTAAAAGTACTTTTCCACGCTCTCTAACAAAGAAACTTAAATTTACAGAACCAAACTGGCTCCACAAAACCAGGTTGATTAAATTGGTGAATTTCTTCTAAATAAAATATGTATATCACCTCAAATTTGGTTTAGTGGAAATAGTTGATTAAGTTGAGTAAATTCAACACCGATGTTTTTATTATACAAACAACTCTTTTTCATGATGAATTCAAACTGGTTTAATTTATAACAACTAACTAGATGTTAAACTTTAAAGAAGTGAAAGTGTCATTTTTAGGTTTTAAAAGTAACTAAAAGTAAAAGTTATGATTCAAAAAATATTTTGTAAAATTACAAATCCCCAAAAAATTACTTAAGTACTATAACAAAGTAAATGTAGTTACCATAAACTTCTGGGTTTGAACTGTTCAGATTGTCAGCGTTTGAGCTGAGATTTGTTTAATCTTTCAGTTTTTAAATTGTTAAACTTTATTTAAAACATAAAATATCACAATCATAAAGGCCTTGTCATTATAAAGGTTTTAGACAACTTATGCCAACAAACATTTTTACATTTAATTACTAAATTATATATTTGTTTAATTTGTTAGCATTACAGTATGAAGTTATCTGAAATATAGTTGACATTCTGAGCTGCAGAATGACGACTGACAAGATCGTGTCAAATATGAATCAAATGTGATTTTCAGTCAGATTTCAATTAAATGTCTGATATTACTTGAAATAATGTATGTGATTCACTGAAATCATTGATCAGATCAATGATTACTTTCTGCAGTTTTTTATTAAAATTCAATCAGACAGAAACACACACACACACACACACACACACACACACACTGTGTAACAACAATTATTTTACCTGCTGTTGAAATGTGAGGAATGATAACTGACCTCAACTAGTCCATGTGTTTTATTTTAATTATTTTCTTTGGTTCTTTGTGTTTAGATCTAGTTTAGTGTTTTCCTGCCTGCCTCTCAGTAACAAGTCATCAGAGTTGTAAAGTAACTAAGTACAAATACTTTGTTACTGTACTTAAGTAGAAATTTTGGTTATCTGTACTTTACTTGAGTAATTATTTTTCAGCGTACTTTTTACTTTTACTCATTACATTTTTACACAGTTATCTGTACTTTCTACTCACTACATTTTTAAAAAAGGTAGGAAGTAGAAAGTCATTGCTCCTGTTTTATTCTGAGTTGTTATTACTTAAAAACACTATCCTATAAACTGTGTCTCCTGGATAGAGTGAATTTAATTGTGGTTGGATGAGAAGTATAAATATATACCATTTTGACACACTATTAACTTGTACACAACCCATCACAGCTGCACGCTGTTAGAAAATATATTTTTGGAGAAGTCAGCTCCCAATAAATGTCATTTTGTAAAATCTAACTGCTCACTTTTACTCAGTACTTTTAATATTTAAGTAGATTTTGTGTCAGAAATTTACTTTTGATACTG
The DNA here is from genome assembly GCF_001266775.1 of Austrofundulus limnaeus. Taxonomy (NCBI): domain Eukaryota; kingdom Metazoa; phylum Chordata; class Actinopteri; order Cyprinodontiformes; family Rivulidae; genus Austrofundulus; species Austrofundulus limnaeus. The sequence goes on along the minus strand of NW_013952902.1, from coordinate 173,539 downwards.
AAGTACAAAAAATATCAGATACTTTAAGACTTTTACTCAAGTAATATTTTTAGAGAAGACTTTAACTTTTACCAAAGTATTTTTATGATAAGATACTTGTACTTTTACTCAAGTATCACTTTGCGGTACTTTATACAACACTGCAAGTCATTCTCTCCTGTTGTCACTTCCTATCAGCCAGAGTTGTAAAGTAACGAAGTACAAATACTTTGTTACTAAACTTAATTAGCTCACTTTTTACTTCTATTCCTTACATTTTTTTTAAAGGTAAGAAATAGAAAGTGGCTATTTTTATTTCATTTTTTCTTGTTATTGACAAACTATCCAGATATCTGCTGGACAGAGTGAATTTACCTGTGGTTGGGTGAGACGTATAAGTACCACTCTGTGATCCAGCTCACTGTCACATGACACGAATCATGTCACACTCCACAGGACATAGCAGATGGATGTAGCATAATGGACCCTGGCAGATGTACTGTACCCAGCTGAAACTGTTGGACTACTGCATCCCACATTTTTCATTGATATTTTAATATAACATTATGGTCATTATGGCCTTTTGGAGAAATGTTTTTGCGAGAGATCGCCTCCCAATAAATGTCATTTTGAAAATTCTAACCACTGACCTTTACGATACTTAAATACTTTTAATACTTAATTACATTTTATATCAGAAGTTTACTTTTAAAACTTCACCATCCATCATCTACAGTATACCTGCTTCTTTCCTTTCAGGGTCACTGGTGCCCAGATCCAGCAATAAATATCAAATATTTTTAAGACTTTTACTCAAGTAATATTCTTAGAGGAGACTTTAACTTTTACCAAAGTAACTTTATGATAAGATACTTGTACTTTTACTCAAGTACCACTGTCAGATATTTTATAAACTGCAATGAGCTCAGCTGCTCTTCACGTCTCGTCAGCCTTGGCTTTTCTTTGCTGGTTCAGTTCTTGGTCTCCTCAGATATCCTCTGTGTTTTGCCTTCTTTCCCTCAGCTTCATTTAAGTTTTTGTCGCCACATCAGCTCTTTGTTTTTTTTATTTTATTTTGGTTAAATAAATTCTTTATTTAACTCAAGACTTCTTGTGCCTGCCTGCATTCTAGGTCCAACCCCAACATGACCGTGTCATCTACACACTGTTTATTATTTTAAATGATTTAAGAATCAAAACATTTTCACATCCAAACTTGACCTACTTTGTGTTTTATGTACTTGACTGATTTGGTGCCTGTGCATGAACACTTTCACTGATTAGTTTTACAATTATTCTGTTGTAAAAAGCAACAAGTGACATGAAAGCCGCTCAAGAATAAATCAGAAATCTTATTTAACTCGTTAATTTGTGAAATGTTCAGGAAAAAATAACTTCACTTTCATGTTGTATTTTTTCTGTTCAGCTTGTATGAGAACATTAAAAACAGACATGTTTTTATTGATAAACATCTAGTTTAATTTGAGTTTGTGAAGCTTTACAGCTCAAATTTACAGTTTTATACAGTTTGATTTGATTTATTGATTTAACAGGAAAAGATTATTAAAAATCAAGCCTGACTCAGCATAACTGCTGTTTTACAGC
>NW_013952902.1:168766-170280 GCF_001266775.1 Austrofundulus limnaeus | reverse complement strand
CTTTACGAAAATCAATATATACAGCACCAGTTACTTGACCTTTGTTCAAAGCAGCACGTATTTGTTCAGTCAGCACAGAAAGTCCTCTTCCAGTCAGGCTTTACTCAGGACCTGTCTATAATGGGTGAAAGTCTCTGAGTTACTGGTGTAAAACTCCTGCTCAGAATGTACAACTATTTCTGTTGTATAATCACAACTCTCTGCTATGTTTAGATCCAGCGGCAGCTCACATTAATAATGTAAGAATATAGCTCTGTTTTTTTATTTTTTATTTTATTTTGTGGCTCTGATAGAGAATTCAACACGAAGGCATCGGCATCAGTGCTCAGCAGTGAGGTGTTCATCCATTTATCACATAAATTCCTGTAGTTTGTCTCTGAGCTCTGATAACAGCTGCTGCCACATGCGACAGGTGCAAAAGCACAGCAAACAGTAAAATGCTGCATTTTTTCAAATTGACTGCAAGTTACAAAATGTTGAACACAAAAAACAAATGCAAGAAAAAATTAAAAATGCAAATAAAAAATGATGCATTCTGAAATCCGACTGCATGTTAGAAAAATGATGCAAGTTCAAAAACCGGTAATGGAAGGGAACCAGACAACCACCGCCTCAAATGGGTCCAGACAAACGTTATACACACAACAATCTGCTGAAGAAAACATGTTATATATTAATATTATACGATCAGAAACACCCTGACAGGCCAGAGCAGGGAGATGAAAATAAATCAATGAAGATATTAATTTTATTTTGTCACTGAACATGACACAGGATGATTGTTGCTCTTTTATTGGACTGATGACTGGACCTGACTGATGTCATGACCATCAGTAATTAAAGTATTTAAATTAGAAATTATAAAGGATTATTATCTTGATTCCATATTTTAGTTTTCCAACATGTAACTTTTTATTCCAGACAGAGTTGTAACGTAACTAAGTACAAATACTTTGTTACTGTACTTAAGTAGAAATTTTGGGTATCTGTATTTTACTTGAGTAATTATTTTTCAGCCTACTTTTTACTTCTACTTCTTACATTTTTACACAATTATTTGTACTTTCTACTCCTTACATTTATTTAAAAAGACAAGTAGTAAAAAGTGATTTATCCTATTTCATTTAGTCTTGTTCTCATTCTTTTGTTATTCTTTAAAAAATATACTATTTTGTTAAACTGTGCCTCCTAGATAGAGTGAATTTAATTGTGGTTGGATGGGAAGTATAAATATATACCATTCTGATACTGTATTAGTTTGTACACAATCCATCACAGCTACGTGTCTTTAGAAAAAAACGTGTTTTGGGGAGGTCACCTCCCAGTAAATGTATTTTGGAAAATTTAACCACTCAATACATTTACTTTTAATACTTAAGTACGTTTTATGTCAGAAATTTACTTTTGATGCTGAAGTACAAAAAAATCTAATACTTTAAGACACGGGTGTCAAACTCATTTTAACTGAGGGCCACATGAGAGTTATGGTGGCCCTCGAAGGGCCACTTGAAATG
>NW_013952902.1:161259-167269 GCF_001266775.1 Austrofundulus limnaeus | reverse complement strand
CACACACACACACACACACACACACACACACACACACACACAGGTTTGTTTTTATATCCCTGTGGGGGCCGTGGATTGACATTCATTTTCTGGTCATTTTACAGCCTAACCCTGACCATTTCCCCTAAAACTAACCTAAACTCAATTCACACCTGGTCCTAAACCAAACCACCCACCGGAAATTACCATCCATACCTATGGGGACCCCACGATGCTGCCTTTTTCTGGAAAATGGTCCCCATGATGTATCAAAAACGTACCCACACACACACACACACACACAAACAAACTCAGGCAAAAATATAATTGCCTGCATTTATCTTTGGTATTGGACAATATTTACAAAAACTGGACACTTGAAATCTGCCTGAAGTGGTTGTAATTTAAACACTACAGCATGACGTCAGGTTGAGCTTACAGATTATGAAGGGTCACAATCTGGGACTTGTTTTGTGAAAAAAGGGGGTTGTTATGAGTTCGATAGATTAAAGCTCCATGACCTACTTGCAAAAAAAAAAAAAAAAAAGAAAAGAAAAGAAAATAATTCTTTACTGCTCATATGTAATTAAAACATTGAATGGGACAAAAATTAAAACTTATAATGTTATTATGGCAACGTGTAGCTAAATAATTCTAGAACATTATAAAGTAGATACTATGTTTCAGTTTTGATCTTAAATAGCTTTTAGAGAACCTGGAATGTGAACGAGTCCATCAAGCACGACACCATGGGGGCACATGTTAAAAACTGTCAGAGCAGATAATAAAAGTCTCTGAAAACAAGTCTGGGAATGAGTGCAGATTACAGGAGAACACCTGGGTTTGTTGGAAACATCAGATGTCCCAGCTGATCTGAGGGGAGCTATAAGAAGCTCCAGCCTCACCCTCAGCTCAGTGCTGGTGGAGGCTGAGCTGCAGAACTGTGTCTGTGCAGGGATGGCTCTGTGTGTGGAGTCCGAGGTCCGTCTGATCCATCAGAACCAGCACAAAGACTTGAATCTGGATCTGAAATCACTGTTTGGAGAACAGGACCCTGATAAAGGTGAGCCCAGTGTGGTCTTTATTATCACCAGACCAAAAAAAAAAAAAAAATTGAAAAATCTGATTTTATGTTCAGGACGCAATTTTTACTTTTTGCTCATTCTTCTTCTTTTAACTTTTTCTTTATTATTAATACTATTATACTTATTATTGTCACTTTTTCTTCTCCATCTTATTTGATTGCTCTTGTTTCTCCTGTGATTGTATTATATATACACCTTTAGTGATATACTTGGGGTTTTTTGTTTGTTTTGTTTTTCCTTTTTATTTGAAAACTTAAACTTTGAGTTCATCATCGTAATATTTTTGTGGTTCATTTCAAATTTGTCCGACCTTTAGATTTGTTATTATTATTATAGTATTTATTCATTTCATTTTAAAAAACAAAACAATACAAATCAAAACAAATGAAAGGCAGCAGAAGAAGAAAAAATCTTGATAACCGTGCCTATTTACAAAAAAATATATATTAATTTCAAACAATAATAAAACAAATAATAAAGCAAAACTAAAAATTCAACTCCTCAAACAGTAAGTCATACAAAAACAAATAAACAATTTCATATTTCTTTAACAATTTTGCGTAGATAATTTTTAAGGCAATAATTGATCCAATGCTTATATAATCATTTTTCATTTTTTACTTTTCTTTTGAACACATTTTGGGTATAAAAAAGGGGCAGATATTACAAGATTTATCCTTCTGCTGCTGCCTTTCATTTCATTTTGATTGTATGTTTTTTAACTTTGTTGATTTTGTATTATAAATGAAACGAATGAAACAAATTTTCCAGATTATTCCATAGTCTTATACCTTTTACGTTATTTGTGATGTAAGATGGTGCCAGGTCCTCTCTGGAGCCAGAAAAGTCGCTGGGTTTAATGGAGGGCCAGAGGAAGAGGAAGAGGACCATCTTCAGTCGAGCCCAGCTGTCTGAGCTGGAGCAAGCCTTTGCTGTGACCCCGTATCCAGACATCACTCTGAGAGAGAGGCTGGCCGTGCGCACACACCTGCCTGAGAGCAAGATACAGGTGAGCCTTAACCTGCAGCTCCCACAAAGCTGGTTAATGTCATAACATTTAGTAACTAAAGTATATATGTAAATTACAGATTATAAAGTGTTATTATCTTTTAGTTTTCCAACATGAAACTTTTTGTTCCAGATTGGTTTTAGAGGTTTTGGCATTCAGTTATAGCAGATGTCTGTTTCTTACTCTACCTTTATTTTTAAAGGAATGTCTGAAGGTTAAATAACTCCACAAAAGTAGAACAGATCTACTCCATAATTCACTGATATGATAAACATACAGTAAACTGGTAAAACAAGCCAAATGTTTGATTCTACATGATCAGTCTTGTTGTTTTCTACAGGTCTGGTTTCAGAACAGAAGAGCCAGAAGTATCAGGACTGATAGATTCCCCAAGTCAGCCAAGTCTGATGTGAGAGTTGTCGGCTTCACAGAACCCTCCACACACCCAGCCACCACTCTGGCAGACATGTTCAGGCAAGACCTGAACCCCTCCTGTGAAGAAGTGCCACACATTTACTCCGACTGGATCCAAATCTACAGCAACCCGGTATCTTCCACACAACCGCCGTCCTCATCCTCATCGCTCTACCAGCAGCCCACCCAAAAGCTGCCCAAGAACTGCTCCAAGCCTTCAGGCTCTTGTCTCTGGGAAGAAGAGCACCACAGGCAGCCACACGTGGCCCCAAAAATCAGCTGTTCTATTGCCGGTTCCTTTCCTCAGCCCACTAGCAAGCAGTGTCACCATCCTGCCTCAAACCAGTCCCACCAGGCCTTTACAAACTTCAAACCCCAGACCCTGACTCTGTCTGGGAACCATCAGCCCATGTATGGAGCCCACAGAGGAGGAGGGGGAGGGAACTGTTCAGTAGAGCAGGTAATCCCCTCCCATCCTCAGCCAGTGTACTGGGAGGCAACTCAGGGACAGCGCCACCAACACCATCATCACCACCCACAAATTGGACCACAGACCTCCATGGGATACATCTCAGATCTGATCTACAATGCTGCCATAGTTACCAATTTCCTAGAGTTCTGATGAGAACATTGAACGAGAAGCATGAACAAAATTAAGAGTCTGTTTGTTGCAACCAAAGCACTATTTCTGTCACACTCCTACGTTTATGTTTTGTGTTTGCAGTGTTGATTTTATCCTAAATAAGCCTGTGAACTTGTGAAGTTGTCATACTGTCTTTTTATTTGTTGTATTTTTATGTTTAATTTTTAATGTGTTTCAGGAAATAAATTAGCATTTTGTCACTCCATTGCTGAATGTAATATTTCCAGTTATTTAATAATGAAGTTTCAAAGTTTTCGGTTAGGGTAAATACAGTTTTGTTTTGTTCTTTTTAACGCAATTTAAACTATATTTGCCAAATTATGATTTAACAAGTTGCATTCAGTAAATAACTTGCAGAAGTAAAAAGCAAAGGATCAAAGATCAGAAATGTTCACCGTATGCCAAGGCTTGATTTACTGCTTTGTGTGTCTATAAACTCTGATGCACTGACATGACAATATCAGCCAATATCGATATTCTATATTATTATTACTGTCAGATAATGGACATATGCACAAATACACTTGTCTATTTTCGATACCATATAAAAACAACCAGACTGCTGCCATGGCTCTACCTCACTTATTCCTGGCTGTGCAGCGTCACTAACACTGATGATCAAACAGATCCCACTCAAACAACAAGTTCCCCTCCAGAAACAGGAAGGTAAAAATTGGGAAATCAATGTCAGACGTTAATATCGACCCAGTTCTACTTATTGGACCAAAATGATATTCTAAAACATGACCAACGTTGGCCAATAATTATGTTAATGCAGATATATTGTGCATTTTGATGAAGCACACATTTGTTTGCTTTAACTCACAGACTTTAATTCTGACTCTCCATGTGAAAGTTACAGCGTTTCAAAAATGATGGCGAGAAGGTCATTTTTGAGGCCTGGCCACGCCCCCTTAACAAGCTCGAAAACTCACCGTTTTGATCATTTTTAATCCCCCATGTCTTATCAGCATACTGACAGAGTTTGAAGCCGATAGGTCAAAATCCCTAGGAGGAGTTCGCAAAAGTTCGACATGAGCGAAAGTGAAACTGAATTAGACTGAATTTGATCTTTTTTTCAAAAATGTCTACAAATACATCAGATTTTATATTTAACAGATTGTTTATTTAGAAATGGGAGTAAAACATACTGAAACCCACCCAAGACATTTATTTTAATATGTCATGATCGTGGAACATTTATAATTTACCGTTGCTAACGATAATGTTGGTACAAATAAACATTTACCTATGTATATTTTCTACAATATTTAATTTACTGCAAATAACACTTTGTTTTATTTAGAATTCCATTTTTAAATACTGTATAATTGCTACTTTTAAATTTTTAAACGTAGTTTTCCAGAAGTAATCTATATTTGCTCATCTGTAACAACTATTTTGCAATGATATGTAAAACATTTTTCATCCAGGCTATCATTAATGCTCTATTTCTACTTCAATTATGATGTGAAAAAGGACTTCATCCTTTATCAGGTTGGAGATTCATCCATTAATCAACATTTCTACCAACAGGACCAGCAGGACTCCTTCTTACAATTTCACCTCTGCATCAATTAGGCAATTTTCAGGAACTGTAATTCGACTCATTTAGATGTCTTTATTCAAATTATTTTAACAGTTCTGCTTATTTCTTTGTCAGTAATTTTAGTTTTTGCCATTATTTCTTCTAGCTTCTCCTGACGTGTGATAATTTTATGCGTTTCTTCATTGAAAAGGTTGGTAGTACCAGGGCTCTTATCACAGCTCCTGACTCTGACCCCTCAGTTTCAGTCACCTGCTCTGCTGCTTTCAATCAATTTGAGCTACTGTCTCACTTTTAGAGGACGTGGTTGGCCGCATTAAGCCATCAGGTTCCGCCCATGATCCTGTCCCTCCACGATTTTTTAAAGATATTTTATCTAGCATAGGGCAGCCTGTTCTTGCAATTATGAATAGCTGTCTGTCGTCATGTGTGGTCCCTGCTAGCTTTAAACATGCAGTAGTGCAGCCACTGCTTAAAAAACCTGGCCTTGATCCCACAGTTCTGGCTAATTATCGACCTATTTCAAAGCTGCCTTTTCTTTCTAAGGTTTTAGAAAAAATTGTGTACTGTCAGCTGGCACAGTTTTTAKATGACAATGGCATTCTGGAGGTTTTTCAGTCAGGTTTCAAAACTCTTCATAGCACAGAATCTGCTTTAATTAGAGKTTTTAATGACATCCTTTCTGCATGTGATTCTGGTAACCATGTTGTTCTGATTTTACTTGACCTAACTGCTGCCTTTGATACAGTGGACCACGACATTTTAATATCGCGATTACACCACGTTGTTGGTATTGATGGCACTGTTCTTAAATGGTTTAGGTCTTATTTGGAGGAGAGAACATTTTCAGTGAAAATTAGTGACTCTGAATCATCTGCTGCTTCAATGCCTTATGGTGTCCCGCAGGGCTCAATTTTAGGCCCTCTGCTTTTCTCTCTTTATTTACTGCCTCTGGGTTCTGTCCTTAGGAAACATGGGATTTCTTTCCATTGTTATGCTGGTGATTGTCAGWTTTATTTGCCCATGAAGCAGAAGGATGTCCATTCCATCAAACATCTCCTGGCATGTCTAGGAGATATTAAAGCTTGGTTGGCCTTGAACTTCTTAAATTTTAATGAAAATAAAACAGAGGTGATGGTGTTTGGACCCAGTGGCTCCTGTGAGTCCTCCTCTGTGGACCTGGGACCCTTGGAGGTATATTTTAAACCTGTTATTACAGATCTTGGTTTTAAGGTGGACAGTGATTTTAAATTGGACAGCCAAATCAAAGTCGTGGTTAAGTCCAGCTTTTATAATTTAAGGCGATTGGCGTCAGTGAAATCTTTTCTTTCCAG
>NW_013952902.1:160145-161249 GCF_001266775.1 Austrofundulus limnaeus | reverse complement strand
ATGCTGCTGCACGACTTTTGACAGGAACTCAGAAGAGGGAACATGTGACCCCTGTCCTGGCCTCACTTCACTGGCTGCCTGTATATTTTAGGATTCATTTTAMAATTCTTATGTTTGTTTTTAAATCACTGCATAATCTTGCCCCRGCTTACCTCTCTGAGCTTCTTCATCCCTATGTACCTTATCGGTCTCTCAGGTCAGATCAGCTGCTCTTGGAGGTACCGAGAACAAAAAGGAAGCTCAGAGGGGACAGGGCTTTCTCTGTCATCGGCCCTAAATTATGGAATGACTTGCCTTTGCAGGTCAGAGAGGCCCCTTCACTGTCCACTTTTAAAGCTCGTCTTAAAACCCATCTGTTTTACTTGGCTTTCAACACCAGTGGGATTTAGTTTTAAATTGTATGTTTTTGTTTTAAACCATTTTAGTCATTTTTTTATTATGTTGTGTTTTAATGTACAGCACTTTGTATCAGCTGTGGTTGTTTTAAAGTCCTTTATAAATGAAGCTGGTATGGTATTATTTGGCCATCATGTTAATTTGCAACTTTTTGCGGACTGAAAGCTCATTGCACTGGTTTTTCAGAACAATTCTAATCCTTTGTTTTATTTTCAGCTACAGTATTTACTGCCATTAAACGAAGACAGTTGGCAACCTAAAAGATGCCTAAAATAGTTTGCAATATCCTAGGTCAGAGAAACTCAAACTTTTTGGGTCTGGGACCCCTTACAAGGCCAAAACAATTCCAGGGGCCCTCTCATAAACTCCATGCTGTTTTAAAAGATAATTTACTGTCATTTCAACCCCTAAATGCCATGGGAATTTATATATATTATTTAGTTTGTTATGTTTGATTTATTAGTTCATTGTTATTCATGCATTTTTAAAAATAAAAATCTAATTGACATTTCAACTCCTAAATGCCATGGGAATTTATATTTTTTATTTAGTTTGTTATGTTTGATTTATTAGTTCATTGTTATTCATGCATTTTTAAAAATAAAAATCTAATTGACAATTTAGTGACATTTTTTGAGGGCCCCCAAGATAACTCTCGCGGACCCCTGGGGGTCCTGGGACCCCACTTTGAGAACCTCTGGTTTAGAT
>NW_013952902.1:142099-160132 GCF_001266775.1 Austrofundulus limnaeus | reverse complement strand
GTGGAGGTGTGTAGCCTGTAGCAACACAAAGAAGGGGGGACTTGTCATATTATTTTGAAGACTATTTTAAAGGTGAAGCTGAGGTTACGTCTTTTTTATTATTCTTTTTCATGGATAATCTGATAAATAAATAAAATAAAAATATTTACTCTGCAATATTTTAATGCAAAGAAAAAAAAGAATAAATTTAATAATTGTATGAAGAACTGATTTCTGATCAGACACTACAAAAATTAGGCTTCTAAAAATAAGTTTAAACTACTAGATTAGACCCTTATTCTTTTCAAATTAATAATAATTAATCTGCAGTTTGACAGTTGCACTTGGTAAGACTTCTTGAAGTTAAAACAAATACTTTTCAGATGAACAAGATTAATAATCCAACATATTCTGGTCTTGTTTAGTATATGGGTCTAAAAACAAGATCAAAATACTTTTTAGCTGATATAAGACTGTGAAACTTTGGTTAGAGGAACAGTTTTCTGCAGTAAAATGACTCTACCGCTCAAAAACACTAACAGATTAAATAAGCTTCACTTTAAACCTGGTTGGGACCAGGTTAGTTTCAGAGCACGTGTTACCACAGAAACATACGTGCTTCGTAGTTCGTGCAACCGATTCAGGACTTAATTAATTCAGTTTTACACCAAAATCCCGAGTTAATCCCTTATCCTAGTTTCATGCAATAGGCCTCTGGACCAGATCTGCTGTATTTATTGTTATTTTCATCTTTCATCCGTACACAGCCTGGACTGAAGGACCCATGGCTCATTCTGTATTAATGCCTAACATTTCTCTGAGGCTGTCAAACGTCAGGCAGAAATCCTTCTGTCCTGTCTTCAACACATTTGTCTCTGGTTGTGTCCTCAGGCTGCTCTCCTGTCCCCTCTGGATGAGGACGTGGAGCCGGCAGGTGAAAGTAGAAAAGTGCCGGACTTCCCGCCTCCAGCGGGTCGAGAGATTCTGCTGCGGACGTGTGTTCCCCGCCCGGCGCCGTACTCCAAGGCTCTGCCTCAGAGACTCTTCTGTGTGCTGATGAAGGATGAGTTCAGGCTGGCCGGAGCCTTTTCCTCAGACACGTCCTTCTTTTAACCACACGTTTCCCAGATATTTAAGAAGCAGGATGGTTCATGTTTTCTGCTCCTTCAAACCAGGATGTTTGGTTTGACCACAGCTTGCTGTGAACAGTGGAGCTCATTTAGTCTAACAGCAGAAATAAAACATGAACCGGCTTTGTTAACATCAACAATAAAAGGCTTGCTTTAGATGTCTGTTAGATCAGACTGTGAATGCTACAGCTTCATTTGTAAAATCAAAGTGTTTAAGGCTGGTTTCCTGATGAATCATGGTCAGATTATTGTCCTGATGGGCTTCTTGTTGGGTCTGTTGGTCTGTTTTTATTCACACTGTTTCAGTTTTTCATTTTTATGAAAGAAATCTGCTCTTTCACCAAAATGTAAATCTTTAATTTTACTGTTATTACATTTACTGTAAAGATCTGACAGTGAAATAAAGTGAAAATATCTGATGTTTATTTGGACCTTGTGCTTTTCTTGTTTTGGATGTAACTTGTGTGACTAAAATTTACAAAAAGTGTTTACATATTAGCTACAAAGTTTTAATATATGCTCCAGATAATAATATAAACTTCAAAGATTTTTTATTAGCTCCAGATAATTAATTTTAGCTCCAGATAAATATTAGCTCCAGAAAATTATTATTAGCTCCAGATAAAATGCAAAATCATTAATAAAATGACATTGACTATGGTTAATAATAACAATTGAAATGATAAGAATTCAAAAAATATAATTATCAGTTGTGTATATCGATCACCTGAATCAAACATTGAGCTATTCACCGATAGAATCATGAACATCCTTGTTGAGAGTTGTAACAGAACAGTCATTTTGTGTGGTGACTTTAATAACATTGACCTGGGTAACAAAACTGACTCAAATAACATTGGTACATTTATAAACTCAATGCACAGTTTAAATCTTTATCCACTAATATCGAAACCTACCAGAATCACAACTCAGTGCAACAATAATTGATAACATTTTTACAAATATAACAAATGGAGAAGTGTTGGTTGGTATTTTGACATCTGATGTAAGTGATCACTTACCAGTTTTCATGATTTATTAAAATAATATAATACAAAAGTAGTTACAATCAAGAAAAAAAAACAAACATCAAAAAACGTTTTGGATAAATTAAAAGATGATCTAAATAAACAAAACTGGAAGGATGTGTTTGTTGATGATGTGAACAAAGCACACATGTTTTCAAGAACATTTTAGAAGATCTGTATGACAAGCACTGTGTCCAAAACAATTATACAAAGAAGAATACTGTTGACAAGCCGTGGATGACAAAAGGGTTGAGAAATGCTTGCAAAAAAAAAGAGAGAATCTTTTGTATTCCTGCTTCTTGAAATTAAAAACAAAAGAATCAGAAGAGAAATACAAAAAGTATAAAAACAAGCTAGTATGGATTATAAGAAAACATAAGAAAGAATATTACAGTGATTTATTAGATAAAAGTAAAAGTGATATGAAGGCAACATGGAGAGTTATGAATGTTGTGATTTGAAAAATAAAACAAAATCAAGCATTTCACAATACTTTGTTGAGGATGACAGTGAAATTTATGATCAAAATGAAATTGTAAATAGGTTTAATAACTATTTTGTGAATGTATGCCCAAGTCTTGCAGCTAAAATCCCAAAAGTTGATAATAATATAAGTCATACAGTCGTGAGTTGTACCAACAGTATTTTTCGTAAGGAAACTGACAAAGAGGAAATAATGCATATCTTGCAAACAAACGATCAAAAGACTGGTTGGATATGAAGTTTATAAATGAAATAATGGTTTATGTCATTGAACCATTTACATATATCAGTAATCTATCATTGTCAAGGGGAATATTTCCAGACAACATGAAAAATGGCCAAAGTAATCCCCCTCTACAAGAATGGTGAGGAACGTGTTTACAAACTATAGACCAATATCATTATTAACACAGTTTTCAAAAAATTTGGAAAAGTTGTTTGTTACCAGATTAGCTGATAAACAAAATATTTTAAGTAAAAATCAGTAAGGTTTTAGTGCTAATAACTCAACATCAATGGCTCTCATGGACTTGAACAAATAACAACAGCTGTTGATCAAAAACAATACTGTGTCAGTGTTTTTGTTGATTTAAAAAAAGCATTTGATATCATTGATCCTATCCTTCTGGAGAAATTAAACAAATATGGTATAAGAGGTCCAGCATTACAGTGGGTATCAAGTTATTTGACCATTTGGAAACAGTTTGTACAAATTAATGATGTAAGATCTGAACTTTGTAATATTGTATGTGGGGTTCCACAGGGTTCTATATTGGGACAAAGTTGTTTCTCCTATATAATAATGACTTGGTAGATGTATCAGGGTTGTTTAAAAGTTTTTTATTTGCAGGCGACACTACATTTTTTTTGCTTAGGTAAAACATAGAAAATTCAATTCAAAAATACTTTATTGATCCCAGAGGGAAATTAGGTGTTGTTGTAACTCTAACTAAAAACTTATTGTAGATGCTGATGGCTGTGGGCAGGAAAGATCTTCTGTAGCGTCTGTATTACAGCGAAGTTGAAGAAGCCTCCGACTGAAGACACTTTGTCTTTCTATGACAGTCTGATGAAGAGGATGGTCAGGGTTGTCCACAATNATATATATACTGTATAGTTTATTATGTTTGTTTTATTAGTTCATTGTTCCCCATGTGTTTTTATAAATTAGAACCAAATTAACAATTTAGTGAAAATTTTTGAGGACCCCTGGGTGTCCTGGGACCCCAGTTTGAGAACCTATGTCCTAGGTAATGCACATTTATCCAGTGAACTACCTTAAATTGTTCTGTTTCTGTCATTACAAATACTACTTGCTAACAAGTTTTCATGAACTGTTTTTTGGTATTTTACAATCATATGTGGTAATCATATTTCACAAACATTATATATGGTTACTTTTAAATATTGTGTAACTACAGAAACACTTTTCACAGTTCCACATCATGTTTGGACTACATTAAAAAACACTACAATTAATCATGCACACAGGTAATTTTACTTGATAGTTTTTTTTGGAATTGTCAATTTGTTTTCAAATGATTGCTGTCAAATGAAAATTGTTTTCTTTCTCACTGAGCATGTTGATGGAGTATAGTTCCTCCTGACATATGCCAGCTTGTGTTTTTCTGTTCTAAGATGAACCATGGTATGTTTAACTGCTCTGACCCCACACATTTTATCTCTCAAAATAATACAGATTAGATTACTGGTAGAAAGATACGATGACAAGAATAATTATTTTCTACGTCAAAATATTTTCATGTATCTCTCTGTTCTATAAAACGCAGGGGTTTAGTTGGACAGAGGAAATGAAAAATAAAAATAAGAACTAAATTAAAGCCAGAGCCAGTATTCTATCAGCTTACAGCTCAGTAATTCTCCCTGGATTTAAGTTTAAAAATATTACATGAAAGGTATAATACACGGGCAAACACGACAGACAGGAGTGCCCACAATGCATCCAATACTGAACAGAGATTTCTCTATATCATAATCATCTTTAATACCAAATAATCTTTATAAACCTTTAATCCGGGTGTCAAATCTCAGATCTTAGGATGATACTTTTTTGTATTCCAGATGTGGTTACATATTTTAATCTATCCCCTGATACACTGTAACAGAACTTCACAGGAGGTATGTGGTTTGCACAATTTTAAATTCATATCTGGAGCAGCAATCCGTGAAAAGAGAACCATGTTGTACTAAATCAGGTTAGAAAACGGATGTGTATTTTATTGCCTGGGGGAATAAAAATCAAATTTTCCTGATAATATTATTATTATATCAGTTGTATGGTTTTGATATTTCAAAATGAACCAATGTGGTAAACTGTAAATTCATAAACAACACAATATTCTGTTTGGGTTCAGTGGTAAACTCAAACAGTGAGGGTGAAGTGTCTGATTGAGGCACCTGTCTGTGACTTTTTCAAAATGAACCTCCAGGAGAGGTTCTCTTATGTCCTGTGTGGTCAGAAACATGGACTTTAATTGGACCATGTTCGGTGCTTTCATTGCAGATGTGGTTTCCAGGAGCTTTAGAAGGTTGTTGGTTCCTGTTGTGGCAGCAACCTGCTCTGCTGGTGGACACCAGTGGTGGCAGAGGTCACAGAGGGAGGTAAAAGCTCCATGGTAGCAGGGAGCAAGAACTGGACCAGATTTGCCCTATACTAAAGCTCTGGATGATGTGGGCCGGTCAGGTTTTACACACTTCTTCCATGTTGTATGGAGACAACACCTAGAGCAGGGGTGTCAAACTCCTGTCCTCGAGGGCCGCTATCCTGCATGTTTTAGAGGTTTTCTTGCTCCAACACACCTGATTTTGATCGCTGGGTGATTAACAGGCTTCTGCCCAATTTGAAGAGTTAATTCAGTCACTGAATCAGGTGTGATGGAGCTGGAAAACCTCTAAAACATGCAGGATAGTGGCCCTCGAGGACTGGAGTTTGACACCCCTGACCTAGAGTGTTCCAGCTATCTACGGGCCTCAGCAGGAAAGCTTACACTGGGGATTTGGAAGGTATTATTGTGGGGATCCTTTATTTTATTTCATTGGGAAAGAAAGCCTGTTGCAAGTCTTATCTGTTTGCTTTTCCCATCCTGTTACTGTGAAACAGGCGAGGCAGGATGAACTGTTAGCCGCATGGTGTCTTGAAACATTTTCCTTTAAAATAAGGGGAGACTTAATGCCATTGGTTACACCAGTGTAAAAAAACATGGAACACAGTCGTTTCAGACATGGCTGTGCAAAAAAACTAGTGTTTCATTATGATCCTCGCTCTCTGGATAGAGATAATAAAAAGTCCTTGATTGCATTATATTTATTTTTTCCAGCTCAGTTCCAATGAATTATATATTTTAGCATATAATTAACATTTTACTGTTTAATATACAGTATATGCATTGATTTTCCTTTTACTTGTACATGCAGTTGTCTCTCAAATGGATTTATTTTTTATTGCTTTTTACATTTCTCTGTCTCCTATTTTTACATTATCTTATGCATTTCTCCTTCGCTATGTAAATAAGGTGGGCGGAGCTTCTTGGGTCAGCTCCTCTCCTATTGGTCAACAGACAGGAAAGAGCAGGATCCATGTGCAGATCCACTGTGAATGCTTGTGCTTCCTCAGTTCAGCTCAAAAGGTTTAAAGTTCAGTTGAAAACAAAGGAAGAAAACAGGTTAGTACCTGTGCATTTGTTCCAAACTAAAATGTAAACAGCTGTGCATTCCTTGAGGAAAGTCTGCTTTAGTCTGAAAATTGTGCAAAAACAATGCATTGAGGAACTCGAGGCATAAAAAGCCTCTTGTTAATGTTAATTTATTACATATTTAGATGTTCATTTATTTTGTGATATTTGATCTCATTCTAAGTATTGTTTCTATTCTATTTGTTTCCTGTTGGCAGAAAGTGAACATAAAGATGAGGTGAACTTGTGATGACATGGAGCATGTCTGACTGAAAACTTTCAGTCTAACATTAATCTGAACTCCTCTCACAATGACTGCAGCCTGACTCTGTTTCCACAAGATGGGAAGACTTTGCTGTTTAGTGATCACATGAGTGGTGTTTACTTTCTGACGTGTGATCTTATACTGAAATAAAACTGTTGTGAGTGTGCTCTACGGCCCATTTTCTTCATTTACGCTGCAACACTTGAGCAATTCTTACAAAGTTCAAGAGAAAAAAGGCCCTGCGTGTTAAAACAAATCCCAAAAAGTGCTCATTTTTCAAAAAACAAATCAAACTTCATGTGTAACAGATAAGATGTGAATTTGAACTGCTTTTAATATTTGAAACATTAAAATCTTGTTTTCTTTGAAACTATTGATGAGAAGTAGAATTCATGATGTTGCTGAACAATTAGGAAACAGAAAGCTGTCCAGGTAAACAATTATAGGTTAAAAAAAACCAAACAAGTGTTTTATTTCTGGTTTTAGTTAAAAAATAACAAAAGAAATAAATGTAAAAAGTAAAAAGTAAATTCAAACCGTTGTGTTTAAAAACAGTGGTGGGAGTTCAGCCAATTCCAGGTTCCATGCTCCAGCTGGAGTCCCCTGCCCTTGAGACTGCAATGATCATTTGTGCCCCCCACCCCGCTCCAGACTGAAGACCCCMCAATGATCCTGCTTCAGACTGTAACACCCACCGTGAACAAGCGGGATTGGAACCAGCACACAGTGAAGTGAAGAGGGCTTAGGGCATTTTGTCCAATGGCTGCTCTGCAGGGCAGACAGAGGATCCCTGATGTTTGGAGAAATCCAGATTCTTCTCTGCTGTACTTCCTTTCTTTGTTTTTCCCTCTAATTTGTTTTCCACGTGTACTGTGCCTTGACTTTTGCTTTTATAGTTTCATGTTTAAAAGAATGAAAAGACATGTTAAGAGGTAGCCTGGTTAAAACCAGACCCTTGTCCTTCACTTTGCTTTGAGCGGAACTGCGTAGGAAGGCAAGGGCCAGGCTAGTTGAGGTAGACCTACTTGTGTTTATCAGATATGCATGTTAATATTTTAACGTGAAATGTTATAGGGTGCACACGGGTCCTTGAAATCCTTGAAAGTTTATGAATTGGAAAAAATGATTTCAAGGCCCTGGAAAGTTTGTGAAAACAGCCAAAAGTTACACTTGTCCTTAAAAGTCCTTGAATTTTTGATGGGGATTGAAGTTCTCTATTCACACGACTATTTTTCATCATCTGTAAAAAAAATAAATAATCATAATAAAATCAAAAAAATATAACTTACATTTGTTGTGGTGGATAACTCAGGATAAACTGACGTGACTTTCAACAAATAATGTGAGCCATAGTCTTAGTTTTAGCCAATCAGAGCAGAGTAGGGCGGGTCTTTCTTTTTGAGCCCAGGTGAGACCACCACAGCTCCTCCTGTCCTCACCGAGCGTCTGGACATAATGTTCACATCCCCTCCTCCCAAACTGAGCAGCCGAACCTCCCAGGACATAATTACATGTCCATGTATTTTAGATATGAATGCAGGGTATATATTTAATCCACTTTCTTTCATTGATTCTGACTCAACAGCTTCTATATTGTTCAGTTTTTCATTTAATTTACATATTAAATTGTTTATTGGTAACATTCTGTGGTATAAGTAGGTAACTGCTGTTGCACGTGGTTCGTAAATTTGAGGAAATTTGGACTGGAAAGTCCTTGAAAGGTCCTTGAATTTGATTTTGGCCAAGGTGTGGGAACCCTAGTATTTATTCATTTCATTTAAAAAAACAAAATAAAACACATTTCATACAACAAAATAATACAAATCAAATGAAAGGCAGCAGAAAAAAAACCTTAACTTCAGTTCTTGACTTCCTGTTTGAACTTATAAATTTGTGATATCAGTTTCTTTCTGATTTTATTAAAAAGAGGCCCGTGCGGCAGAAGATGGTACCGGTCTGACTGCATTCTGATGTCCAGGTCTGATCTGAATCTGCAGCTCTGACGCAGGCTGGCACCTTCGTTTGATAAATGCTGCTGATAGAAACAGAAGCATCACTCATTATCTTAAGGCAGCCATCTTTTAACATTTAAAACAGTATTCTGCTCAAGAGTTTTTATAAATGTCACCAAGCTGGGTTTCTGCTCTTTGTTTCTGTCACATTTATTGGTTTTAATCCGCTTTGGACTCAAACAACAGCACGAGTTTCCAGTGCAGAGATATTGTGATTTTAATAAAGAAACTCTCTGCAACAATATTTATCTTAAAAAATATTAAAATATCTGTATTCATGGTTATTATCATTTATTTGTGAATGGATTTTATCACCAGATTATTTCATCTAGTAACAGTTTTAAGTTTTATTTATTTACTAAGACATCTATAACATATACAGTATAAGCAATGACAGCACTTATATTTTCTCTTAATTATTAATTCCACTATAACCTAAGAAAAGACACAAGAAAATACTGGAGAGCTTTTCCCCATGTATCACATTTCAGCTGAAATTTTCATTTTTTTCCTGTGATGGACGAGCACAAAGTCTAAAGTTGTTTTGAAGCAGAAGCAAATGACACCTTGTTTTTAAACCTGCAGAAATAAAAATCTGAAACATGTGTTGTTTCTCCTTTACTCTGATACTCTGAGCAACCAGCTACCTTCAGACATCTTTTAATTAGTGAAGAATTCACCTGGGTGTCATTTTGTCTCAACAACAGCAGCTCTGGGGAGAATCTTAGTGACCAGACAGCATCATGAAGACCAAGGAACACAGCAGACAGCTCAGCGATAACAAAATAGATGCCCTTTCCTGCATTTTGGTGTATTTTAACAGGCTATTACTGTAAACATCATTTTTATCTACATAAATAAACACTTGATTTAATAATTATTTCAGAGACACATTCTTCATTAAACTAGTTTCATCATCCTGTTTTTAAACTCACTGCTACAGCTGAGATAAGGTTAACTAATGTGACACAATTTATCATATCTAATGACTTTAGGGGTGCCTTTTACTTTTATATTGTTTATTGATTTATTTTTAACTGTAACACATCATTGTGCCAAATAATGATGACCCTCAGCTGCATGTTTAAAACTAATATTAATAACTTTACCCAATGAACAGGTGCAATGACCACCAACAGTGAATTTAGAAGGGTGTTGCACTTTTTCTGATTTAGAATACGTCTACTCATAACCAAAAGGGACAAAGCATCATGCAGCCTTCATAACATAAAATGACCAAAGAAAAAAAAACATTTGTCACCATAAGTCCAAAAGTTGACACCATAAGTCAGATTACATAGTCGTATGTAATGTGTATAAAGAAAACCATCACTTCCTTCTCATTACTCTTTGTCAGTGATAGAGCTTGGTGATGTTTCAAAATGTTAAACACTGCCACCAACTGTTCAGGAGGATTATTATACCCCTAAAGGCTGTTTCACTGTGTAAGGGGTGTGTACAGCAGGGTGGCCAAAGATTTGTCTGTGGTGGCCATGGCCACCCCTGGCTCCGCCCCTAGCTCTGCCCCTGGCTCTGACTGAACCATATGACTCAGATGTAAAACTGTGGTATAAAACTGAGGATCTGAGTTTATTTTCTGCCATGATTTGTTTATTTCTAGTGTTTTGTGTGCCTGGCCTCTGCGTTCTTTCTCAGCTCCTCCCATGTACCTGATCCTCATGCCTCCCCAGCTGTTTTCAATGGTCTCCTCTTTTACTCACTGTTATTTTCTGTGTCCTGTGCTCCTGTCCTGTCTGTTCACTGTGGTTTGTCTTTGTGACTCTTAAAAGTAAGTTCTACTGGCCTGTCTGTACTTTTTCTTTGTGAAGGTAAATCTTCATTTTTTTTATCTTCAGGTTTCCCCTGCTCCTCAACAAAAGCTAACAGCACATCACCCTGACATAATCCTCACTGGAACATGGTGGAGGCTGCATCATGGTGTGGGGCTGTGTTTCTTCAGCAGGAACAGAGAAGCTGGTCACAGCTGATGTGAAGAAAAGACTTGAGACCAGGAGGCTCCCTCAGTCAGCAGGACAACGACCCAAAAACATCCAGCCGGTAGAATGGATCGTGCACACGTGTGTTAAAATGGACCAGATAAAGTTCAGAACTAGATCTGACTGAGAATCTGTTGAAAAGCCCTGTTCAGACGTTCTCCATCCAAGCTCAGAGATCTGGAGCTGTTTACAAAGAATGGGCAAAGAGACAAAGCCCACAGAACCTGTAGTTGTAGCAGGAAAACTTGTTTCTACAGAGTATTTAAAAAAATGTCACTGATGATTGAGAAACTGAGAAACTAAGAAACTAATATCCAGTTCTGTTTTCTACTGAAGTGGCTATTTAAAAAAATGTTGCATGTTGTTTACACCACAATTTCACTTTTACAGCATGTTTCCACCCATATTTTAAAAAATGATGGTTTCCTAGAAGTTTGTATTACGAGTTCCTTAGTACAGATGTTCATTTAGTGCTTATAAGCATCAAAATAAAATGAAATAAAAATTAGTCTTGTTAAGACAGAAAAGCCTTTTAATAAAACTGGCCACTTTTTAAGTTGGCACTGAAATAACTTGTCCCATCTAATTTCATCTAAAAGTACACATCTGTCTGTAAGACTATTGATTTTAACAGGGTTCACTGTTCTTTTTATCTCTTTATTGCCTCAACAGCGGCGGGGAAAGCGATCTGACTAAACCCCATCTGACATTACGAACTGCAGTAACCCAGGGCTGTCACACGAGCTCTCAGGGTTACGTCACCTGCGCGCCCCGCCTTCTAATCGCCTTATCTCCAAATAAGACACGCCCATCTATTGTGATTGGCTGCAACCTGACGCTGCTACTCTGTGATTGGTTAATGTACATTTCAATCAGATTGCTTTACTTCTGATGACAAACAAACCTTGTCTACTAAAGAAAATAGATTTATATGTATTTATACCCTTTTACTTCATAATATCTCCGTAAATATTTATTTATTTTCGTCTTGAGCCTCTAAAAGTGTGGTATTAGAATGATTTTATGAAGATAAGTCGCCGAATTATATGTTTCTATTTATAATTTGTAAACTCAGATCTTAGTTTTACTCATACTGTCCAGCCTGGCGGACAGAAAGCAGCTAAGATGAGCAGAACCTGTCTGACCCGGAAGAAGCAGAAGCTGGATGAGTTTGAACTGCAGTAACCCGGTCTGAACATCCTCTCAGGCTGCCTCTTTGTGTCGCAGGGGCGGCTAACCGAGCCAAAGCCCTGCCTCTGCTCTCATTGGACCGGGCCGGCAAGAGGCTGTCAGCCCATGTGGCGTGGCCAAGCACGGCACCGCATATTTAAATTCATCCGGTTAAACAAAAAAAAAAAATTAAAAGACGTACAGAGAGGAGGAAGGAGAGCTGAGAGGGTTCCTGAAAACATCACAGGTAAGTTTGACTCTCGTGTTTCCATTTATTTCTGATGACTTTAGGGTTTAGCTGCACAGAGTTTAGTTATAATGATTAATATTTATAATAAATAGCCTGTTCATTTATGCTGACGTACCGAGGCTGGTCCATTTAGAAACTCATAAAAATAAACCTTTTTGATGCCATTCACAAAATACCATGGTTAATTAGAGGCCTAGCATTAGGATGGACTGTGTGTCGCATCAGCTGCATTTCAGTCCACAAACTCAGACTAAGATCATTTAATGTTGAGAAACTATGTTTTGGTCAAGCCTGGGAAATAAATCTCAGAGTATGTGTTGTGAGTAACTCTCAGCTACTACCACACCAAATTTTATAGTTATACATATTTCTGTGTAGGTAATATCAATTAGCTGTGGCATTCATTTTGAATTAAACTGTCTCCAAAAGTTAATCAGTTGTAGACTTGTATCATTACATTTAAAAGTTCCATTAAATTATGTTCAGTGATTCATGAAATATTTTGCTAACAGACCAGGTTGACCAGGTTAATGTGAAGATTCCTACCATCAATCTCACACAATGAGTGATGCCTGGAATATGTTGAGGCTCGGCTACTATCACACCAAATTCTAGCTAAATATGTTAAATCCACTGGTAGAACCAAAAGGTTAATTTTGGTGGTTGTTTGCTGAAAGTTTAATTAATATCTATCCTATGATTTATGAGGTATTTTTACAGACAGACTTGTTACCAAATAGTTATTGGTTATTAGTTTTAAAGGAGGATGCTCTACAAACTGTTAGCTCTCAGGTTGTGATCAGTCTCAGCTACCAAATCTGAGCTCAGTATCTAAGTTGCAGCCATGTTTGTGCTTTTAAGGTTGGTTGACTGGCAGCCATCTTGAATGTGGTTATCAGTAGGGTTTGGCAATATCAGTGTGGTAGAACTAATACTTTATGTTTGAGCAAGTAATTCATGACATCCTTTAATGACCTAGGTTTTCATGACATGCTGTTCACCTGCAGACAGAATGATTAAAGTCAGAACAAGATTTGCTAACAACAGTCATTCTTAGATATCACTTGTGTTTATCTTTGTGTTTTCCATTGACCTTGTATCAAATCTAGCTAAGATGACATTATGGTGTTTGTTAATATATATATGAGGCCTCTGGAGACACAGTGAGTTGTGTGGAGAGACAGAGACAGAGAGAAGCAGAGGCACAGAGACAGGCCAGGTTGGTCTCTGTGTTTCCTGTTGTTGCAATAAAACTCAGCTGATCATCTCACGGAGTACCTTCATTCTTGGACCACGTATTTCTGTCTCTGTTGTTGAATAAATATCACCATTAATCATGATTAATTATGGTATTTAGCTGATAATGATTAATTTTGACGATTAATGCCCTGGAGTCCCAGGACACCCTTATGTCCTGGTGACATGACCAATTTAGTGGGAAAGATTTGCTCTTCGTAAAAATCTGTTCCAAATTGTATCAAAATCACAGACTTCACTGCTTCAAATTTTAATTGTGTTGATAGATAAATAAATTACAGAACATTTTTTAAATGTTTGTCGTAGTTGAAGTGGAGAAGAGCACCGACTAATGCCTGCTGGCATTAGTCGTATTAATCGTCAAGTGCCAAAAAATAATCTATTAATGTTTTTCTGACGATTATTTGCACACGATACGATTATGCCCAACCCTAGTTATCAGTTGTAGACGTACATCCAGTGGTTATGGAGAGTCAGTGTGCGTTCATGGAGAGGTTGTTTAAAAGTCTGGAATATTCAGATCCGTCCAAAGACAGGAGGACACTTTGCTGAGGACCAACATCATATTTAAGACAAATGGTTTGAGAGAGGGTGAATGAAGACATTTACATTAAATGACAACTTCAAACAGAGGAGCAGGTCTCAGATTTCAGCTCTCCAGAACTTCCAGTGATCTTGATACTCGGTCAGTTTCAGTGTAATTCACATCTTCTGACTGAAACATCTGTCTGTGAAACAGGCTAACAAAAAGCCTAACGGCTCTCTGCTCTGAGAGGCGTGGAGCTTAATTCACATGTAAATCTGAGTTACATAACCCAGTTTCAGATCCAGTTTAAGAGCGTAGAACTCCACTCTCCGGTTTAGAACTGAGAAAACTCCCTGGATAGGAGGAGAAAATCCACTTGTTTGATTGAACTTGTTTGGGAGAACTTTGATTCATATTTATTTCAGCAGCAGGTCATGCTGAGTTCATTGGAGATATCTGCATTGCTTTATAGGGTTCAACAAAGTCAAATACTCATCAGTCATCTGCTCTGTTAGCTTAATGGAACATGTTTTAATAAACTAAATGAGTTTAATAAGGTTGTATTGATCAGGGATTATTCATCATCATTGGATGTATGCTGACATCATTTATTTCCTTTATAATTCTGGTCTGTAGCTTAGACTTTGTGCCAGATTTGGACAACTCTAATTACTGGAGGAGGATAAGCACAAACATCTTCCATTGTTTTGATTCAGTGGATCCTTTTTTACAACCCCACACCTGAAAAGTCAGACTGTTGTGAATAAAGTAAATAAAAGTGGAATGCAAAAATTCCCTCACATTTTATTCACAATGGAACATTATAAACACGTCAAATGTTGAAAATCTACCATGTTTTGAAAAAAACAAGGTAACTTTGGCAGCAACACACGCATGAGGCTATAAAAGTCTGTGGTCAAACTAATTCATATTATTGGCAACGTGTCAGTAAAAGTGTGTCTAAACCAGAGGTTCTCAAACTGGGGTCCCAGGACCCCTAAGGGTCCGCAAGCCCTATTTTAGGGGTCCTCAAAAATGTCAATAAATTGTTAATTTGGTTTTCATTTTTAAAAATGCATATGGGGAACAATGCACTGGTAAAACATACATACTAAACTAAAATAATATTCCCATGACATTTAGGCATCGTTGTATAAAGTACCTGAAAGTGATACTTGAACAAAAGTACAAGTATCTTATCATAAAATTACTTTGGTAGAAGTTAAAGTGTCCTCTAATAATATTACTTGAGTAAACGTCTTATCTAATTTATTTTGTACTTAAGTATTAAAAGTAAAAGTATTGAGTAAAAATGAATGTGGTTAGATTTTCCAAAAAACATTTATTGGGAGGTGACCTCTTAAAAATATTTTTTCTAATGGTGTGCAGCTCTGATGAATGATGTACAAACTTGGTACAGTATCAGAATGGTATCTATTTATACTTAAAATCCAACCACAGTTAAATTCATTCTATCCTGGAGCCACAATTTTTCAGGATAGTATTTTTTAACAACAACGAGTCGAAATAAAATAGGAGAAACAAGTTTCTACTTCTTAACTTTTTAAAATATGTAGAAAGTACAGATAATTGTGTGAAAATGTAGGAGTAGAAGTAAAGAGTATGCTGAAAAATAATTAAGTACAGATACCCAAAATTTCTACTTAAGTACATTAACCAAGTATTTGTATTTTATTACATTACAATTATTTTTAAAACAGCATGGTGTTTATGAGGGGGTCCCTGGAAAATTTTCACCCTTGTAGGGTCCCCATACCCCAAATGTTTGATAACCTCTGGTCTAAACATAGTGGAACAATTTCAGGAATCTGAAATTCACTTTGCAAACTATAAACGTCAATTCTTCCTTACCAAAGAGGAGAGGGACCATTCTGCTGGTTACCAGCACACAGTACAAAATCCTGCTTCTCTGTTGGTATGGGGGTGCATCAGTGCTTGTAACAGGCAGCTTACACATATGAAAAGGCTTCAGTAAAGCATATTCAGGATTTGGAACAGACGCCAAACCACTTTCCAGGAAACCACAGAGTATAATTTACCGTATGAGTTTTTAAATGTAGGGAATGTGGAGCTGAAAGTACACACAGCTTTTTCTTTTTCTGCTATAAGAAGTGAAATACATAGTTTCCTTATCATTAATCCTGATTGTCAGGTGTGTATTTTATTGAGCTGGTAGCAGGTTGTGGCACGCAGCACGCTCAGAGTCGGAGCACGGCACCAGTTTGATGGTGTGTTCAGGAACAAGGCTGTTTCTGCTCGGTCATGTGTCACTGTGTGACCTGTTTCTGGTACACTCACATACAGCACTGAAGGTGCTGACCCAAATACCTCCAGGAGCAGAACCACATGGTTCTTCTGCTTGTTTGCTGTGAGATTTTTCACAACTTGTTCCACAGGATTCTATACAGTTTGTGTGTGTACATTTCTGCCTGTGTCCCTTATGTGTAATCAGGTCCTTGAGTTGTTGAACCTGATTTTCAGAACTCTGATGAGCAATTGATGGTTGAACCGACAGAAACTGTTAAAGTACAAACAATATGATCCTAATTTCAAAAGTTATTAATTGGTTTATGATTTGTACCTTTCATGTCTTTAAAATATTGCCTCAAAACAAGTGAATAAAAAAGATCAGGCTAATATAAAATACCAATTATAGTACATGTAGTTGTCATAATTTATCATGGACAAGCAGTACTACTTTTAAAATGTCTCTTTCATTGTAAATTTATTTGTCATATTCGTTTCAGCTGTGACTAAAAAATTACAAAAAAATAAAAAAAATAAATAAATAACAGTATGGGAGCAATATGACCAATGAATATCTTACCTGTTATAGATAGCTCATTGATCAACCTGAACAACATAGACTGGCTAGTCTGAGGGAGTCCAGGGCCAGACACCCACTTCAGATGTTATCAGTCCATTAAATGGACGTTATCAGCGGTTATCAGTCCCATAGAATGGGTTCAGACTGCCAGCTGGTTAATATGAGGCAAAAAGCCACTAAGGTTAATTTTAGAAAAAATTACCTGGGCAAGGTTAAAATAGACCGGAGCACGGCAGACTGTTGCCTTCCAACGTATTAGTAGGTAAACAGTCTGAAGCCATTCTATGGGACTGATAACTGCTGATAACGTCCATTTAATGGACTGATAACATACGAACCGGTTGGACCAGAGTGGATCATCATAAAATGTGTTCACATCAGTCACAGCAGTGAGGCAATCATATTCACATAACACTGCTAGTCCAGCAGAAATATTATGGTATACCAGCGGGACGTTCTAGAGGTGGTTACTGCTGCTTCTCTTGTTAGCACTCAAAAATAAACACAATGTTTATATAAAAAACTATTTAATTCAATCTAAATGTTTCTAAAATAGCATCTAATAAATCACTACGTTTTTATTTTATTAGATTGCAGTTTCTCTTAAAAGCTTGACCTCGTTCTGACTAGCCATTAGCTTGTTAATTTGCTTTAGAGTTAAACTCCAAGATGAGGTCACTGAAAAAGTTATCTACCACAGGTAAGATGTTAATCAATCTTTCAACAGAACCTACTTCTGAAGATTGGACATTTTAGAAACGTGCGTTTGTATATTTCTGGATTTCTTCAGCCTCTGATCTTAGTACTTGTTTCATATAAACACTAATGATAGATTAAGTAGGATTTACAGTGTTTGAATTGTTTAACTGTCTGTTAGCTCAGCTGATATTCCTACTCCACTGAAACCATTCTTTAACACAATGACATTAGCAAATCTGTGCTCACACATTACTAATATGAGGAAACCTTTGTTCCAGCAAATGTCCTTTTGTTCTACCGCTTGTGAGTTCCACATAAAGCCCAGCCTCAGCACAGGACCCCCACTGTGAAGAACATTCAGTAATTAAACTGCCTGCACTGATTCTGTCAGTTAGTTTTATGTTACAAAGCTGCTCCCCCTCTCTGTCTCTCTTTATAGTTATTAAGAATGGAAGACGTAGTCATAGCTGGGATTTCGGGCCGTTTGCCAGAATCGGACAGCCTGGAGGAGTTCTGGGAGAACCTCATCAATGGTGTGGACATGGTGACAGAAGACGACCGGCGGTGGACACCAGGTTGGACATACAGAACACAGAATCATGGTTTTGAGTAATGGTCAATTGACCTTTCATTTTCCAGTGTTTCCCCTACCATTATACAGGCGGGATGCCCCCCCCCCCACCCCCCAACGAGATGG